>NC_068286.1:5157974-5330474 GCF_025860055.1 Xyrauchen texanus | reverse complement strand
AGAGGCTACAATTTGCAAGAGCTCACCAAAATTGGACAGTTGAAGACTGGAAAAATGTTGCCTGGTCTGATGAGTCTCGATTTCTGTTGAGACATTCAGATGGTAGAGTCAGAATTTGGCGTAAACAGAATGAGAACATGGATCCATCATGCCTTGTTACCACTGTGCAGGCTGGTGGTGGTGGTGTAATGGTGTGGGGGATGTTTTCTTGGCACACTTTAGGCCCCTTAGTGCCAATTGGGCATCGCTTAAATGCCACGGCCTACCTGAGCATTGTTTCTGACCATGTCCATCCCTTTATGGCCACCATGTACCCATCCTCTGATGGCTACTTCCAGCAGGATAATGCACCATGTCACAAAGCTCGAATCATTTCAAATTGGTTTCTTGAACATGACAATGAGTTCACTGTACTAAAATGGCCCCCACAGTCACCAGATCTCAACCCAATAGAGCATCTTTGGGATGTGGTGGAACGGAGCTTGCGTGCCCTGGATGTGCATCCCACAAATCTCCATCAACTGCAAGATGCTATCCTATCAATATGGGCCAACATTTCTAAAGAATGCTTTCAGCACCTTGTTGAATCAATGCCACGTAGAATTAAGGCAGTTCTGAAGGCGAAAGGGGGTCAAACACAGTATTAGTATGGTGTTCCTAATAATCCTTTAGGTGAGTGTATACACATACATGTAAAAACAAGTTAGTGACGAGGAAAATAGTGTAATGTTTGATGTTACAGTTTGTTCTGATAAATAACTTTAAAAGGCTGTAACCACATATTTAGGATTGGGGTGATATCTTAAGCACCCTGTTCCTTTGGGTCTGAGGTGGGGAAATGTCTTGTTAGTTCTGCCGTAACCTCTTCATATAAAATGATTTAAACGAAAAAGGAGAAATTAGGATAGCATTTGCATAACAAAACACCCTTTCTTTGGAGGCTTTCCAAACTTAAAGAGACAGTCACCCAAAAGTGTAAATTCTCTCATAATTTACTCACCGTCATGATGTCCCATGTGCGTTTGACTTTCTTCACCAGAACACATTTGATGATAAATAGAAGAATATCTCAGCTCAGAAGGTCCTTGAATTGCAAGTAGATGGCGATTTCTCTTTTGATGCTCCAAATATCACAGAATGTATAAACGTCATCTATACAACACCAGCTGTAAAATGAATGTCTTCTAAAGCGATACGATCACTTTTGGTACATTTGTTTTCCTCCCCAATTTGGAATGCCCAATTCCCACTACTATGTAGGTCCTCATGGTGGTGCGGTTACTCGCCTCAATCCGGGTGGTGGAGGATGAGTCTCAGTTGCCTCCGTTTCTGAGACCGTCATTCCACGCATCTGATCACGTGACTCGTTGTGCATGACACCGCGGAGACTCACAGCATGTGGAGGCTCATGCTACTCTCCACGATCCACGCACAACTCACCACACGCCCCATTGAGAGAACCACTAATCACCACCACGAGGAGGTTACCCCATGTGACTCTACCCTCCCTAGCAACCGGGCCAATTTGGTTGCTTAGGAGACTCACAGCATGTGGAGACTCATGCTACTCTCCACGATCCACACACAACTCACCACACGCCCCATTGAGAGAACCACTAATCACCACCACGAGGAGGTTACCCCATGTGACTCTACCCTCCCTAGCAACCGGGCCAATTTGGTTGCTTAGGAGACTGGAGTCACTCAGCACACCCTGGATTCAAACACGCTGAGATACCCATGCTCCTTTGGTACATATTTAAGTACTTTTTAACCATTATCCAATGCTTCACACAAGAGTGGAAAAAGAAAGTCATACACACCTGGGATATCATGAGGATGAGTTGCCTAAATGATGAGAGGATTTTCATTTTTGGGTGAAGAATTAGCATTCTGTCTCACAAAGCACTGTTCAGATTCAGCGAGTAACAGTGAACCTGCTGTGAAGTGACTGATTTACCAGACTATTGTGTGTGTGTGTTTGTGTGAGTGTGAATGTGTTTGTGTGTTTGTGTGTGTGTGTGAGTGTGTGTGTGTGAGTGTGTGTGAGTGTGTGTGAGTGTGTGAGTGCATGTGAGTGTGTGTGTGTGAGTGTGTGTGAGTGTGTTTGTGTGAGTGAGTGTGTGAGTGTGTGTGTTTGTGTGTGTGAGTGTGTTTGTGTGTTTGTGTGTGTGTGTGTGTGTGAGTGTGTGTGTGAGTGTGTGTGTGTGTGTGAGTGTGAGTGTGTGTGTGTTTGTGTGTGCGTGTGAGTGTGTTTGTGTGTGTGTGTGTGAGTGTGAGTTTGTGTGAGTGTGTGTGTGAGTGTGAGTGTGTGTGTGTTTGTGTATGCGTGTGAGTGTGTTTGTGTGTGTGTGTGTGTGTGTGTGTGTGCATGTGTGAGTGTGTGTGTGTGTGTGTGTGTGTGTGTGTGTGTGTGTGAGTGTGTGTCTGTGTGCAAAGTTTAAAGCTAATCTGGGAAATTTCGCTTCAAATATTAATTAAGGCTGATAATACTTCCAAAATTGTTTTCCCCAAGTGCCAGATTTCATAATCGGAAAATATATAAAATATTCCACTTATGTTTGAATTGGATTTTGCACTGCACCAAAATCAGGAGACAAAAGCAAAAAAACAATCCTGAATTATTAACTTTCCATTTTGCGTTTTTCAGGTGACTGCTTTTCAATTTCTTCCTTATTTTGTAAAGTCTTTCCTGGTCTAACCCTCTCTCTCATTACAGCCCGACACCTTTTCCAAATGACTACAGAATGAGCGGTCATCTCGGGCCATCCACAGGCCACTCGAAAACCACAGAGAACATGATGTGATCATTACGGCGCTATAAAGAGTGTCAGGGCTTGAGGGGAATGGAATCGTTTTAGGACATTGTGTTACAAGCCTCTGATTCAAGTCTACCCCAGTCTGGGCTGGACTGGGAAGAGAAATCGGCCTGGGATTTTACATAGCAACTGGCCCAAAAGTTGATGGGGGGGTTCGACTGTCCGCTGTCCTTTTCTGCATATCCTGGCGCCGGTTTGTGGTTCGTAAATCAAAAAGAGTTTCCCACTGTTGTGTATAAACTATGGTGATTGGCAGAGGATATATTGATTTGTGTCTTACGGATGTACAGATGTAGTGGAGCGGGAAGGTAGGAGGGATGGGGTGGTAGTACCAGCTGAGGGGGGAGAATGCTGCTGATGCCAGCATGGAAACCCAATAGATAAGCTGACTACACCACCCTGTAATTAACAGGGAAATACTAACCCTGGTAACACACAGCTTCGTTGTTTCAAAACAAGTGGACGAGAGACGTGAATACCAAAGTACACAAATATTTGATTTATTTTAACATTAGATGAGTCAGATGGGCACTGCACGCTCATTCCATCATTTAAAAGTGTATTAAAAGTATGAGCACAGCAATCAGCGGCGTGGTTTGTAATAGGCTTCACACACACACCCATAAAACAACATATACACTTGCTGACCACAGAGGACCGAGGCTTACCAGGAGCAGCAATCCCCCGATAAAGACACTTCCCCCACAAGTGTACACTTGAGATCACACAAACACAGGCGAATCAGTTGTGATTACACAGCACTCCACAGGTGACAGGGGCACTACCACCATATAGCGGGGAACAGCTAGCCCCCTACACTGGGCCTTCAGCTCCTGAGAACACAGAAGGGAAAATGAACCTTCTGGTGAGCAGATTAGTTCATCAAAAGTGTTGGAGCTACTGCCATATTTACGGCCGCAAATGCATAGGCTGCATACAGTATTGAACAGGCTGACTGGACAGCAAACACACACAGGCAGCAGTCGGCCAGCGGAGCTCGATACGAGCCTCGCACAAAAACAAACTCTTAGGAGATACATTTTAATATCAGTAAATTTCACAAGTAAAAATTTTCATTCTTGAAAACAAAAATGACGTCATTACATGCCGACATGTCCATTCTTGATATCAAAACTGAAATTTCGAATAGTGAAAGCCTGAATTTTTCATATCTGTAATTTCACAATGATCTGTCAATCACTCCTGTTCAAAATGCAACAATTCATTTCTTACTAAATTCAAAACACGCACATGGATCAGCTACAGTATGCGCTTCTTACTAATAAAAATTTGTATTTTTGATATTAGTGATTACACTGTTACTAATACAAATATCCATTCCTAATATCAACAATTAAAACGCAACTTGTAAAAATGCCAAAGTTTGACGTCATAAGATAAGAAGTGCATTGTGTGAGGAATGGCAAAAATTATTTATGAACCATGTTTATGAACCAATAATCTGCCACTTGTGATTTGTGTGAAAGTATATAAAAGCCATTGTTTTAGCACATCTAGTGTTCATTTCACCAGGTAACTGCCACGATATGAGTGGTGGTGGCGTAGTGGGCTAAAGCACATAACTGGTAATCAGAAGGTTGCTGGTTCGCCCACCACCATTGTGTCCTTGAGCAAGGCAGGTTGTTCCGGGGGGATTGTCCCTGTAATAAGGGCACTGTAAGTCGCTTTGGATAAAAGCGTCTGCCAAATGCAGAAATGTAAATGTATATACGTACAAAGAGCCAAGTAAAAATTATTTTGCCAAAATTTATCCTATAGTAACATGATTCTAACGTAATTTGAGGCCAGGCTGTGCATATGATGACTTTAATTACAAATATTGAAAGTATTCATTAACCACACTAAAGGCAACCACACCTGCTATAAAGTTTACAGATACACCATCAAATATCCAAAATGTATTGGTTTTATCACAGGAGTGTTTCATGATTTGCTGTCTGCTGATACTAGTCAGTGGCAAGAGAAATATTAAATTAACAGGGAGGGGACATTGTCATTCTAGAGAGCACTTTCACTGGTCAAAACCTGCACATGCCAATGAGCCAATGAACCAATGAGCCAATGAACCAATGAGCCAATGAGCCAATGAGCCAATGAGCCAATGAACCAATGAGCCAATGAACCAATGAGCCAATGAGCCAATGAGCCAATGAGCCATTGAGTCAATGAGACAACGAACCAATGAGCCAATGAACCAATGAGTCAATGAACCAATGATTCAATGAGTCAATGAGCCAATGAGTCAATGCGCCAATGAGTCAATTAGACAATTAGTCAATGAGCCAATGCGCCAATGAGCCAACGAGACAATGAGCCAACGAGACAATGAGACAATGAGACAATGCGCCAATGAGACAATAAGCCAATGCGCCAATGAGCCAATGAGACAATGAGCCAATGAGACAATGAGCCAATGAGACAATGAGCCAATGCGCCAATGAGACAATGAGTCAATGAGTCAATGAGTCAATGAGACAATGAGTCAATGAGTCAATGAGACAATGAGACAATGAGTCAATGAGCCAATGAGACAATGCGCCAATGAGACAATGCGCCAATGAGTCAATGAGACAATGAACATATGAGTCAATGCGCCAATGAGTCAATGAGCCAATGAGCCAACAAGCCAATGAGTCAATGAGCCAAATGAGTCAATGAACCAATGAGTCAATGTGTCAATGAGTTAATGAGCCAATGAGCCAATGAGCCAATGAACCAATGAACCAATGAACCAATGAGCCAATGAGCCAATGAACCAATGAGACAATGAGTCAATGTGTCAATGAACCAATGAGCCAATGAACCAATGAGACAATGAGCCAATGAGCCAATGAGCCAATGAACCAATGAACCAATGAGCCAATGAGCCAATGAACCAATGAACCAATGAGCCAATGAACCAATGAGCCAATGAACCAATGAACCAATGAGTCAATGAGTCAATGAGACAATTAGTCAATGAACCAATGAACCAATGAGCCAATGAACCAATGAGCCAATGAGACAATGAACCAATGAGCCAATGAGCCAATGAACCAATGAGCCAATGAACCAATGAGCCAATGAACCAATGAACCAATGAGCCAATGAGCCAATGAACCAATGAGCCAATGAACCAATGAACCAATGAGCCAATGAACCAATGAGCCAATGAACCAATGAGCCAATGAACCAATGAGCCAATGAGCCAATGAGACAATGAGTCAATGAGCCAATGAACCAGTGAACCAATGAGTCAATGAGCCAATGAACCAATGAACCAATGAGCCAATGAGCCAATGAACCAATGAACCAATGAGCCAATGAGCCAATGAGCCAATGAGCCAATGAGCCAATGAGACAATGAGCCAATGAGTCAATGAGACAATGAGCCAATGAGACAATGAGCCAATGAGACAATGAGCCAATGAGCCAATGAGACAATGAGCCAATGAGCCAATGAGCCAATGAGACAATGAGCCAATGAGTCAATGAGACAATGAGCCAATGAGACAATGAGTCAATGAGACAATGAGTCAATGAGACAATGAGACAATGAGCCAATGAGCCAATGAGCCAATGAGACAATGAGCCAATGAGACAATGAGTCAATGAGCCAATGAGACAATTAGTTTTTCACAGAAAGACAAAGAATAACTGTCAATTTTAAGTGTTTATATCTGCTAAAAGCTAATTTTGTCAACTTTTAGGAAAACATTAGCATTTAGATAACCTCAAAAGCTAAAATACATGGACTAAAAGCAAGGGGTCTTAAAGCTTGGGGAAATATAACCATTAAGTCTCCTGCTAGTGGAAAACTGCTCCACCAGAAGCCGGAGAAGTTTCTCTATCAAGCCTTCTGATGGAGAAGCTTCATCTATGTGGATATTTAAAGAACACTCATCAAAGTAATGTGAAGGGACGACAGATCGACTCTCATTCAGCATTGCCATCCTGTAACACATAAAATGCTTTATAAGAGCTCAATGACTTTATAAGCCTTTATAATCACATCTTGGTGAGGAATCTCTTCTTGGGACCAGAGCCAGCGCTGCAAAGAAGATATTTGGGATGAAATACACAGGGGTGCGTTGGCGCACTTGTGTTTTTGTGTGCGTGAACTTACAACTTGCCACGGCTTTCCAGCAAAATCTTCAAGCAGGTGATGTCATCAGTGACGTCATCATTTATGAGAGCTTTCAAGAATAACACGCAAAGATGTAAAAAGTAACAACATGCTTGTTGTGCTGAAGTTGAAGAAACACCCATGTGGGAATATCCGCTCTAGGCCAGTACTCACCACCGCACTCCAAACGACAGATGTTCAGAGTTCCACTAGATCTGGAGTCACAAGCCACGCGATTGCTCAGCTGGAAGAGTCCGAACTGGTTCAATGTGATGACATCATCATCACGCTGTTCCTCTAAGCTGTCTCCAGAACTTTCCTCCATGGATGACTCCTCTGAACTGCATCCAGACGATTCAGCGGGGGACTCTTTGGGAACAGACCGTGGCGCCATGTCCAGATATCATCCTCTCCTTGTTGTCTCTCAGAGGACAATGCTTCCCTCTGGGACTGGTCTCCCGGGTCTTTGCTTGGGACTTCTTTGTGGTTCAACAGGGATTATGTGTTCCTCTTCCAGTTTTCATCATCTTCTTTCTTTGTGGAAGGATCGTGCTCTTTTGGTTTGGGAGATGGACGGAATAGAGGTCTGACTGGAGGCCTGACTGATCTTGGTTGATTTGGATGCTGGTGATGAGGCTGGTGTTGAAACCTGAAGTGTTTTCGACACTACAAACAACTGAAATGCAAACAGCAGAAACCAGTCTAAGATGGTTTGATGGTCTTACAGGTGTTATGGTATATGTGAACTGGTCATACTCACGTCTGGCGATGAGATCTGCCACGATCAAGTTGTTTCCCATGTCTTTAATCACCTTGAACTGAGCCTCTTCCAGTTGGTTCTTCAGCTCACCTTTACTCAGAACCCGTCCCTCAATTACACTGGACACCAGCAGAACAAGAGTCAACACAATCTGCTCTGATATCTGTAGATTAAGCAATATAAAAAAATCCAGAAAACAATAATCAACATTATTGCCGAAAAAGGAAATGACGTGGTTCATGATGTGCATCGTGGCAGTTCTGATGTTAAATGTCCACTAAGTGGCGCTAAAAGCGATGTTGTCCCAAACTGATGAGGTTTTGAAGGTTAAATTAATATTCATCTATCAGGATATTTTAAGAACACTCCTCAAAGTCTTCTTAAAATATGATTTAAAACTCAATACAGCATTAAATCAATATTTCGGGTTCAATTCAAGTTAAGTTCAATCTGCTGAAAATGAATCAAATTGCTCAATCCACAAATGCTGTCGACTGAGCTTAACTTGCGTTGAACCTGAAATATTCCTTTAATGCTGTATTGAGTTTTAAATCAACTAAATTGTTCCCTTTACACTGGTGCCGAAACCCGGGAAGGAAGAGGGATATGCCATAGGGGAGTTCTCGCCGCTACCATCCACCCTAACTGAGCAGCCGCGGCCATCTGCCGGGGGACGGAGGAGCCCGGCCGCCTGGAAGCGGAGAAACGGCCGCCGACCGCGAGGGGAGAAGGGGCTCCTAACCGACCGCCTGGAGCAGTCAGGACCGCTGCCAGGGGCTGGAGAACTGCCTCCAATCCGCACGGGAAGGCACGGCTGTTGTCCGTTAGAGGGTGGAGGAGTGGCCAAGGACCAAGCTACGGTGTATCTGATTTTGCAAATGTATCATGCTGATCGAGACTACAGCAGATATACATTAAACTTCATCTGTATGTCTGATGATACACTTTTGAATCATGAACATTGAGAAATTCACATATAAACTGTTAAACTGAATATACGTTTCTACATGACATTTGGCTAGAATGGCTTTGGTGCAAAGCTGTTCTGCTTTTAACATTTACAAAACCCCTCCTTAAGACAACAGTACAGCATTAAAGAGCCTTTTACAGAGATGTGATCTTTACTCTGGGCATGTTTTCTTTTCTATTTTAACACTTTACATCCTGAAACTGCCTACTGATGTTGACCAGGGAGATCTTTAAAAGCCATTTAAAATGCTGATCAGGTGAGTCACTATAAAAGCAAATCATTTTATGCAGAAGAGCGAATGTTTTGGTAAAATGAATCAAATTACAGTTATCATTACCCAGTAGCCCTAGGGTACTTCATAGTCTGCTGTGGTTGCTAGAGTTTCTAGGGTGTTGCTTGGTGGTTGGTAGCATGTTCTGAATGTGTAAAGAGCCAATCTCCATGTCTCTATGATACTCCGGTCTGTAGATATGGCATTAAATGAAGTCTATGGTGTTTTTTCGGCCTTCTTAGTGTAAAACTAGTGAAAAGTCTGATTGCAAAATAGCTTGAATATTGGGGGGGTTGCAGCATGAAGCATTTACCCATGTTTCTATTGATCGAGGTATAAGTAATGGGTGCCGGGGGTACTTGCTTGTTTTGATTACTGAGGGGGTTGCCTCACCCCCATCCCCCTGGAATCTATGTCCCTGCATGAGATTGTCTCACATGAACAGACCTGAACTGAACTAAAATGGACCTGACAGCTCAACCAAGTGAGAGCTGGATGGAGATGAAGGGCATTTGAAATATTTGGTTGTTTCGTCCCGCTGTGCCCCGTGAGCAAGACATCTCCAGGGTGCGTGTTGGAGGTGTGATTCCCGGCGTGAACACCGGTGATTTGAGGGGCAAATGTTGAGTCAAATTGCTGTTGAAAGAACAGTTCATTTAAGCATCATTTATAGACCCTTATGCTGTTCCAAACTAGTATGACTCACACAAAAGGAGTTATTTTAAAGAATGTTCATGCTGTTCTTTTCCATACAATGAAAATGGCTGAACTCTCAAATCTCATTTGTGTATATATATACACACATCTAAATATAGCACATCAATGTATATATGGCAAATATTGCTAATCGAATTTAGGTAAAAAAAATTACTTTAGAACAAACAAACAAAAAGTTAAACTAAAGTCTGTAACTTAGATACAGGTTTGACACTTGCAGACTTTGTAAGCAAATGTCAAATTTAACAGCCTTCAAATGCTACCTGTTTGCTTTAGTACAGCCACTGTGAATGGGGAATTAGCAGGCGTTGTATCTGATCTGAGATAAGGACGTCAGCAGATGTAACATATACTGTGTCAACGCTTGAATTGTGAGTGCATGAGAGGCTGTTCAGATGACGACTGTTAATTAAGTACCCAGTGAAGGTTGTCACTGCATGCATGGATCTCTCATTAAAGGTGAAGTGTTTTATTTTTTGTTTGCCGGCGGTTATGTGGGCAGAGCTAGAAGCAAGCCAAAAGTTCAAGTCATTCATTTGTGGCACCATATGACATCCGCTTCGCCAGGTCATTTCTCTGGGGCTTCAGCCCCGAATGTCATTTTATATGTAGGCAACACAAGTTTAGGTGCAGCTCAACAACAACAACAACAACATTTCTGTATGAATATGTGTGGCAGGGCGGAGGGCGGGGCCGGGTCGTGATTCTACACACCCGGTCCCTTATCAGGCTAATCAAGCCTCCGAGAGGGATAAAGGCCGACTGTGGAAGGTGGTGCGACGAGAGAGAGATTGTTTACCTCCTCCTTTCCATTGAAATCCCTTTACACTGGTGCCGAAATCCAGAAAGGAGGAGGGATACGCCGTAGTAGAGTTCTCGCCACTACCGTCCAACCAAACGGAGCAGCCGTGGCCATCTGCAGGGGAACGAGGAGCCCAGCCGCCTGGAAGCGGAGGAATGGCCGCCGACCGCAAGGGGAGAAGGGGCTCCTAACCGACCGCCTGGAGCTGTCAGTGCCGCTGCCAGGGGTGGAGGAGTCACCTACCAGCCGTTGAAATGCGGTGGGGTCTAAGACCGGCAACCGCGAGTGGGGAGGGGCTCGCTGCCGACCGCCTGGAGCGGGAGAACCGATGCCAGGGGCAGGGGAGACCCCTTCTATACCCCGAGAACGCGGCAGGGTGGTCCATCTGCCAGGGGCTAGAGGAGAGGCGCGGCATGGCTGTCGTCCGTTAGAGGGTGGAGGAGTGGCCGAGGAACAAGCTACGGTGTATCGGAGAACTGGCGAGTAAGTGTTTTTTTTTTTTTTGGCTTTATAAACAATATTTTAATGATTAAAGAAAAGACAAACACACACACACACACGACGGACATGTCCGTAAACGATCTCTCTCTCCCGCACCATCCTCTGCAGTCGGCCTTTATCCCTCTCGGAGGCTTGATTAGCCTGATGAGGGACTGGTGTGTATAATCACGACCCGGCCCCGCCCTCCGCCCTGCCACAATATGCAGTAATATTCATGACGCAACCTGTCTCGCAGGTCTTCGAGGAACGTAGGCTACTCACAATAATATTGCTACATTTTATTTGAAGTTCTACGGGGGAGCATGCCCCCGAACCCCGCTATAGGATCGGAGGTCCACCCCCCATACTCGCACAAAATCCTGTGGGAATCACTGTACATTCATTGTAAGTAAGGTCCCAGAGTGCAGAAAAAATCATAAAGGTAGAGCGTGTTTATTTAAAATAGATGGGGGGGTCACCTAAAGCCACACCCACTTTAATGGGGCAGGGCTAAGCCCCAAATCTCCTCAAGTCTTAGAAACGCTCCTGGCATTTGAAAGCTTACAATCTGAATGTTTTCAAGAAAACCTGTAACATTTATGTTACATAAACGAACAAAATAGAGCATTAAAACCATTGTTCACAAATGAGCGCCACCTAGAGGTGATGTCGTTTTTCACACTGCACTTACATAGTCATGTCATATATCAACTGAAATCCCTCGTTCTCAGGAATGTTACTGTATAGTTCATGTTGTCGCCCTAACACCACAGTTCGAATGATTATCAAAAGAATCACAAAGAGAAATATGAGCTCTGTGAGACAATAAAGACAAACATCTCATGTGGGCAGCTGTGGCTCAGGTGGTAGAGGTGGTAGATGTGTGTGTGTGAATGGGTGATTGAATCACAGTGTAAAGTGCTTTGGTAACCTATAAGGTTAAAAAAGTGCTATATAAGTGCAGACCATTTACTCATGTCTGCTCCAATCACTGTTTCTGTAAGCCCCAAAGTGGCAAAAACTCAGCAATGTTTTACTAGTCTGTGAACTTGCCTAGAAAAATAATCCAATCTTCTATCACAGATGTTGGGAAATAAACTGCAGTCCAGCAGAAAAAACATTGGCAAAATATGTTATCAACTATTGATAACTCAGAAATCACATTCTTTTGTCTATAGAGCCGTAGCTCTGTTACGCAACAGACTTTACAGCGTGTGTGCTGTGAACATGATCGCACGGGAAGTCTGCATGTTTTGTTACAATAGGATCAGTGTGTTTCATTTCACCTGGGGCACGACCGCACATTGCATCACCAGCGTGGGAGACGCAGGTTCAGATCCCGTGAAACCAGGAAGTAACCGTGTTAGCCAGAGGTGGGCAGTAATGTGCTACATTTACTCCGTTACATTTACTTGAGTAACGTTTTGGAAACAAATGTACTTTTAGAGTAGGTTTAACTCTCACTCAAATAAATGTCTAATGATTTTTTTTTAAACTTTTAATTCATAACAATGGGCGGCGATCCTGTCGTTACATTACTGGGTTTCATTTTAATTATTGTGTAATTTATTGAGAGATTACTGAATGGGACTTTTACGTCAGCGGACGTTCACACAGCTGTGCGCGCTGTCACAGACTGTCACTCAAGCCGAGATCATCACTGCTGCAGCATCAAGCTCTTCAAACTAAGTGAAACACTTTCTTCGCTCAGTGATATAAGAATAGTTTCATCATGCAATGCCTTCAAAAAGACAAGAGGATATTTCAAGATTAAAACTGAAGCTCCAACTTAAGGCAGCACGTCGCAGTTGTGGCTCTAATGCTAACATGGGCTTTTCTGTGTAATGGGTCATTTTCAGGGTGATTCTGTAACTGGGCTCTTATGACATCAGTTTTTAAGTGTACATTTTTAGTGTACAGTGTGATTTGTCCCATATGTCATGAGCAGTATTTACGCATTTACCCCCCACCCTTGTGGGAATACTGGAAACCATCACAGCTACTTCAGGCTGATTAACTGAATCGATCCATGTAAACATCCAAGTTAATTGTAAATGCCTTTTGCTCTGCTGTTCACGTGATTGCCAACTGGAGCATGAACAGCCAGCATTTCTGCACGTGCACAGCGAGGGGCACGAAGAATACATGCAGGACTTTAAAAGCTATGACATAGTGAAAGTAGGCATTAATAAAACATGATCTTACTTTGTTTTATATTTCAGCATTATATATAATGTTCCTGTGGGACATTTTCTCGTTTTCACCGTAATACTTACTAGAATCGTTTCCAAACCTCTCTGCTTATTGACAAATTCAAACAGATCTGGCAAGAGCCCTTAAAGGGATAGTTCACCCAAAAATGCATATTTCTCTCATCATTTACTCACCCTCATGCCATCACAGATGTGTATGACTTTCTTTCATCTGCTGAACACAAATGAAGATTTTTAGAAGAATGTCTCAGCTCAGTAGGTCCATACAATGCAAGTGAATGGGTGGCAACATTTGAAAGCTAAAAACAACATAAAAGTCAGCATAAAAGTAATCCATAAAACTCTAGTGGTTAAATCAATATCTTCAGAAGTGATGTGATAGAGAAACATATCACTTTCAAATTCTTCTTCTTGTGTTTTTGGTGATTCACATTTTCTCTGCATATCGCCCCCTGCTGGGAAGGGAGAAGAACGTCTAGCAAATAATGATAAATATTGATCTGTTTCTCACCCACACCTATCACATCACTTCTGAAGATATAGATGTAACTACTGGAGTCTTATGGATTACTTTAATGCTGCTTTATGTGCTTTTGGAACATCAAAATGTTGGCACCCATTCACTTGCATTGAACTGACCCACAGAGCTGAGATATTCTTCTAAAAAATGTTGTTCTGCAGAAGAAAAGGAAGTCACACACATCTGGGGTGGCATGAGGGTGAGTAAATGATGAGAGAATTTTCCCTTTAAAGTGATAACTCAGCCATAATTTAATATTCTGTAATTTCCCAACCCTCATGTTGTTCCAAACCAGTGTGACGCTTTGTATTCAGTGGAACACAAGATATGATAGACAGAATGTTAGGCACTGACAGTCTCAGTCACCATTCACTTTCAAAATATAAAGAGAAAAACACATTCACTGAAAGTAAATAGTGACTCTGTTTATTATCTCCTTATGGTGTTGCACGGAAGAAAGAAAGCCATACGGGTTTGGAACAACATGATGGTGAATGATGACAGAATTTCCAGTAATAATAATAATTCTGTAGTACCTCTATTATGTCATTTGTGAAAGTAACGTGTTACTCACTACTTGAGTACTCTTTTAATTGGATACTTTCTTACTCGTACTCAAGTCATTATTTATGTTCTTATTTGAGTACATATTTTGGCTACTCTACCCACCTCTGATGTTGGCATAATCAGTGATGGGCGGGATTCTGCGGTTGTATTTTGCCCTGTAACATAACATTTGTAGTCCGCTGATGGTTAGGTTTAGGTTTGGGGGGGGGTAAAGTTCATAAAGTTTGAAGTCCTCTACACTACAGTCTGAACAGCTGACAACAACTCAAATTTGGTGCCCCTCTGTGGACATTTCAACCAGAAAATGGAGCTCAAACGTGCCCATGCGTCCAACAACACTTACAGCTCTGGCCACTTGAGCAGTGTTTCGCATTTGAGTAATCACAGACCGATTTTAGCTAAAGAAAAGTAAATCTACTGTTTCCAATTTGACTGAGAGATCAGTCTGGCTGCTTATGCATGCAGTCAGGCTTTAAACAGCACTTGTTTGTTTCGTCAGATGTGTTAATCAACAACGAACAGACTTACAGAGTTGGAATAAATCAAAGAGAAACTGATAAATGTATTTCTAGCTTTCCTTTTGATTGGACTGACCTTTATGAAGCACTGTATGTTCAAGGTTTGATTTACTGTGTAATTTATGACTGTGTGAGACTTCTTCTTGTAATTGTGGTTCATTAAGTTTGACAGAGAGCAACACTAATCCGCCAAACACACAGCAGCACAAAAGTACCCTTGACATTTTCAATCCTAAGGATTACTCGCCTATTCTATTATATATCTCGGCCTCTTTCTATCCCTATCTCTCTGCACTTCTTCTTCAATTAGAAACAGCCTTGGTATAGGAACAATCACAGGCCTCTCTGTGCTACACTACAAGATATCAACAAGTGTTTCAAAACATAGGCAACTCTCCACAGGGTGTACGAGTGTATGTATAACAGAGATGGCCTCTTGAGTCTTGTCAGAAACAACATCTTTGAACCTTGCAGGCAATTTAACAGGCCTGCAACCTAAAGGTCTAGAGTCCTGAACAATGGTCGGAGATGAAATGTGTGTAGAGTTCACCTCTTGCAAAACTGTGTCCATGTCACTTGGCTGTGTGACATTTTGCAATTCCGTTGCTTGAATGGTATTTGAATGAGTCTGTTTCAATGCAATGTCCCTGGCTGGTCTCTGACCATGTCCACGACCAGCAAAGATAACAGAAGGTAAACTGTGTAGGTGCCTCATTAGGTGTGTTGCAGGACAGACGGGATATTTTGTCATCATGCAATCCTAGTCTATCTCCGAGGAACTTTTCTTTAGAGCCCGTGCTGGAGGTCTCGTTCCTTCTTCTACCCACTTTCACACTGTGGTGTCATCTTTTTGGCTTTCGAGGATATTTACTGACAATGTCTGAGAGAGATCTAGTCAGAATGAACCATAATAGGGATCTTGGGAACAGGAGACATTGTTTTAGTTTGGTAATTGTGGTCAGAATTAGGTTTAGGCGGAGCGTAGTCATGATCTGGACATCTGGAAAGGGAATCTGCATTGCTGTGTTTTGTACCACTCCTGTGCTTGATGGCCCAATCATAGACATCAAGCTCTAGGGCCCAACATGCATCCTCGATCAATTGTCATTTTCTTCAGGCCTAGTCAAGGACAATTACAAAGGGGCACCCTTGCAAATAATGTGAATAATGTCTGACTAACCAAACAATCGCCCACCGTTCTCTGTCAAAAGTGGACCAGTTTCCTCAGTATTGTTCAGCACATGATTGGCAAAGGCTACTACCTTTTCCATTCAATGCTGTTCTTGGGCACGAACAGAGCCAATGTCATGGTGAGAGGCATCAGTGTAGAGTACAAAAGTTCTCATGAACTCAGGGTAGGTCAAAATGGGACCCTTCACATTGTTCAGTCCAAGAGAATTTTGCATGCGTTTGGGTGAGCGTGTGTAAAGGACCTGCTTGCTCTGCGAACTCTTTGATGAAGCTGCGGTAGTACGAGCAAAGGCCTATGAAAGCTCTACCCTCCATTGCTGTAGTAGGAGGAGGCCAATTCAGCACTTTCTCAGTGACTTTAGGGTCAGGTTGAATACCGACATTTGACCCAACGTGTCCTAGAAACAGAAAATCGGACAAGACCTGCCTGGCGCAGTCTGCCAAAAAGACTTTAGTGAGAACATTGATGTGTTCATTGAAGACAATAACATCATCGATGTATACTAAAGTCTTAGACCAATGGAGGCCCAGGAGGATGAGCTCCATTATCCAAAATTGGGGGTGCATTTTTGTAAGGGGTGCATGGTAAGGCCTATTGGCATGACCTGGAAAAGCCTGTGAACAAGGCAGTTCAATTCAGCAGCATAGACTTCTATTGGCTTCTATTTATACTTCTATTTTTCCAGGTATTATAGACCTCTTTGCTAGATTCAAATGAAAAATTATGATTTTTGACGTTCATTTCACAAAACAGTTAAAATAGGCTTGCTTGGGCATTAAGTGTCATTTCAAGTTCTGGCATTCTTGCGTGGACGTGTTTTTAAAATGTTAAAATATTAGTTGACTGCCATGTAATGTATGATAGGCCTACGCTGTCTTATTCATTGTGAAACTGTGTTTTCTTAATGGCATGAATCGCACTGAAGGCCTAGACTTCAAATGCACGGCCCGCGGCTGTTTTTAGCCATATCTGAATTTCTATCCCCTACCCTCGCAAACTCTGGAGGTCGCATTTGTCAGCCGCATATGTCATTGAGACTGTCTCGTTTCAGAAAAAGCGAGTAGGACACTCTGAATGCAGCCTTCGAATGCGACCTTCTTTCATGGGAATTCGGAGGATGCATGAGGTGTTTCCTTCTTGGGCACTCACAACCCACAATACTTAGCTTCAACGGAAATGTCTAAAAACATTACGCCAATTTGCCCGTAAATATGATGTTCAAACGCAAGGAATGTTAATTCCCAAGTTGAAGTACTTCGATAGATGGGTGCAGAGTATATCATATATATATAATTATATTATATTTGTTCTTATATTTGCATGTACTACTTTTATTAAGTTTGTACATCTGTATTTGTTATTTATTTATGTTCTTCCTTGGCTATAAAAATAAATAAACTACTGGCGGAAGACGTGCAGATCTCTTGGAGCTTGTTGAAGGCTGATGCCAATTTGTGGAATTATTTAGTGATTTTTGCACCTGAGAAAAACAATGTTTTTGGAGATTATTTCAGAGGTTTATGTATAAATCTCATATTTTTAAAAAACAATTATTACAACGAATTGTTAGAAAGGATTAATTAGGCTTTATACAAAGGTTGCTACAAGTATTATGCTGTTAAATCTCAGTATAACTTTTCTAAACTGCTTAACTGAACTAAGTTCACTTCCATCATACATTAGAGTTGTGTGGGGGTGGGGTTGAGGTGACAGAAATTCTGTCACATCACAATCGAGTTGCATTGTGGGATATGGAGTTGCCTGAAGCATACATCAGAGTAGGCTCACTCCCTCGGTCAATATCGAGGGGTTGAGGGTCTGTCAACGGAAACTTCCCTCACTTTACGGAGTAGAACGGACTTCCAAAATGGTGGAGGGGATTCCCCCGAGGGGAAGTGCTTAGGTGAGTGTGATGACCAGCCCCCTATTGGCCTAATCCCTCTCCTTGGCTGATTAGCCCAATGGGGGGTCAGCACTCAGAGAGCGGGAGAGGTAAAGGTCTACCAAAATAATAGTCTTCACATAAATATTTTTTAATATATAACGACTGTTATAGTACTAGTCTCTAAATCAGTTCCACACTAGGATAGGAGAAAGTATTTAAGCCATTAAGGCTTCTGTATTGTACATATACACACACACTTTTCTCTGACATCATCTATATCCGATTTTTAGTTCTTTCTCACAGTAAGAGATGTTCTCCTGTGAATGAACTCCAGAACATTGAAGACGCTCTTATATAATGTGCGATTATTGTGATTGTGTTCTGTAGTGTAGTGTGTGGGATGAAGGCCAGCAATGTTCTCAGAGGAGATGATGCATCTCAATCAAACACCTCAATCTCCTGCGTACCTACACTCTAGGAAGCCTGAGTAATCGACCCTTAACTCTTGCTCTAACTGCCTCTTTCTTTAAAACAGATGTTTAAGAATGCCTGTCAAGCTCCAGAAAGGAAAACAAACACTAAAATATTACCATAAAAGTAGTCCAGATGACTCATGTGCTATTTTCCAAGCCATACAACAGCTTTATGTGAGGTACAGACCAAAATTTAAGTTGTTATTGTAACGGTTCAAGGATGGGCAAGGAGGAGGCGGGAACCGGCTGAACAGTCAACATAAACTTTAATGATATGAATGAACTTAAAACAACATAAAACATAAGGGCACAGACACACATGCAGCGCGAAAGCGTGCCTCTCTCTCTCCCAAACTGGTGTCTCCGGATCCTCTTTATCTCACTCTCCCGCTGATTCAGCGCCGGCCGTGCACCCTCACAGCCCATCCAAGCCCTCCTCCTCGTCACTGCAAGTATTCTCTTCCACTGTACCTTTCAAATCAAACATGGCGACATTGACGCCAGTGATGTTTAACTGTGAGAACCAATGGCGTTTGGCATCAATGGCGTTAATGTAGTCAATAAAACTTTTGTAGTCAGAGTTTGGCGGAGGGTTATAATCCCTGAATTTGACTTAAAGTTTAGTGTTCATCAATAAAGGCAATTGTAAAAGACTTCGGAGACTTATAATATAGCGTAAATCATTTGGACTACTTTTAGGCTGTTACTAATATATTTGGGTGAATTCTCGCCCTCTTCTGTCAGGGGTTTGTCATACTCACCGATTAAATTTTTTTTCTCCATATAATGAAAGTGATGTCTTCTGAAGCCATTGGCCATGTTTCCAGTTTCGGGCCAAATGAGGGCATGCTAGGGCCAGGGCCAGTTGCATTCCCACTGTCACTTCCAGAGCTTAATCGTGCCTCCTCAGGGCTTATTCAGGGCCAACGGCCAATGGCATTTGGCCTGCTGATTACCGTTGGGTCAAAGAAGGCTAACTGGTGATTGAAGCAGGGTCAATGTCAAAGGCGGAGTTTAACGAGATACTCATGCTGCATTTCATTCAAGTCGGATGTGGGATATTCCTACTTGAATTCTCCGATCTCTGACCAAAAAGGAATTCCATTGCCATATGCTTGGAAAATAATTTGTATACAACCAAAACGGCAATGCTCCCATTGGCATAACAAGGGCTTTACTGTCACCAGAGGCGTGTCCTAGCAACCCAACTGATACACAATGCTACTATATTAGCATTTGTTCTACAGGTGTACGATTATCCAAAGAGAGTTCAATTTACTGTGTTTTGTACACCGGTCTCTACAAACATTTGTTTTAATATCTTGAATATCTTGTAATGTAGGAACTTTGACTCATTGATTGATATCATTTAATAAAAGTGAATGTTTATCACTAACTTTGTACGTCTCTGGGTGCCGACATGTTTGTGTGACGTCACGCACCTGCATCTCAGCGGAAACAATTGCGGACACATTTCAAAACCATTAAGACGCACGATGGACAAAGCGGTACCCAAAGGAAGAACTTTCCATGGTTCGAGATCATGGATGGTGTGCTGGGACATCGTCCCGCTGATAGTGGAGTGATCACTCGGGACACCATGGCAGTTAAAGTTGATGAGTTGTCAATGGTTACTTATCTTGCTAGCTATCTAACATTTACATACAATATAAACTTGATATTCTAGATAACTAGATAACATGCGTATTTGGTTGGGCTTGTGAAATGGGAGGGGTGTGGGACGTTTGCCCCACAGTGGCGTATTAAGGGCGGGGTTTAGGGCAACGCTGTGGGGGTTTTGGCCCGCTGGTGGGAATGCAGAGATATTTTGGTCTCATGGCTTGGGATCCAAGGCTATTGGCCCCAGATGACCAGTATATGGCATTGGCTCGCATTGGCCCAATAGTGGAAAAGTAGCTAATGACCCAATATTAAGTCGATGTCCACTGCTAATCATCCTGTCTCCCAAGTTCTGAAATGGACTATAAAACTCATGCAATATGTACTACAAAAATAGCACTTAAGTGTCTGATGATATGGCCTCTACATAGATACGTTTATGGGATTCTTTCACGTATTGTCAGCCAGAAGAAAATTGTAAATTACCTTAGCAAACACGACTAATAGCTAACTTAAAATGTCTTGACCTGGATGTGAGCCGACATCACGGTTGAATGTGGCCGAACATGTGCACTACCATTACAAAATACCTCTAAATTGTACATGTGTCAGGTGACCTTGTTTCTATTAATGTCAGACTGCCAGAACTCTATTAATCAACAGCTTCATAATTGCGATTGCATTAATGGTACTGGAATAATGTTGCTGAATTCTCACCTGTGTTGCCACTGAAACTCTCCCACTCTTTTCTCATGTAAAAATGTAAATCAAAACGTGTACCAATGATGATTTCAACCAGTTAATGTTAGCACACCGCAGTCAAACTCATTTCCATTTTAATGAGGTGAAGATGAGAGAATAGTAAGAAAGAAAAAAACGAATGGATTGACTGCTTTAGAGAGAGAGAGAGAGAGAGAGAGAGAGAGAGTAAATGAGCAGATAAAGGGGGAAGAGGTGAAAGGCAAGGAAGAAAATGAGATGGTTTTGAGGATGAAAGGTAAAATGGATTGAAGAGAGGAGAGGAAGATGATGAGAATATGAAGCCGGTGGGTTAGAATCATTGTAATGAGAGGATGCAGAGAGGGAGAGGAAGACGATGCTAATGTTCATGTGAAGGGATGGACATTCAGCTCTAATAACATACCCACAACTCATATCACAAGGATGAAGAGCCCTGATGATATAGTGTATTTTAATAATTCCCTACAACATCATTTAGGTGCAACAAGTGTAACTATCCTGTACTGAGTTACACTAACTACAGAAGTTATACTCACATAAGAGGCATTGTGAAATATGGGGAAGGGCACCAAATAATGTTTATGCATTAATCATTTCAAGCTGTTTTGTGAAGATATAGAGTAGCAAGAGTGCCCTGCAATATATGGGCTTGACACAGCTACCACTGCTAAATTAATCCAGAGTTACACTCCGACAGGATCACACTCTCTGATTCAGATACATTCACTCATATAATTGCACTTCTCTCAGAGAGCCACATTTATTTGCAGTAAAACATTAGACTCCTATAGAGTGAAACTATAGAATTACAATTACAAAAGTTAAATTAAAGAATTAAAGAGTTACATTCCCCTATTGAATTACACTCTCCTAGGTTTACACACTCCTAAAAGGATGCACTCACCAATGCAATTACAATCTCATATAGAGTTACATTGTCCATAGAATAGGACACTCCTATAGAATCACAATCTCCTATTGTATTATACTCTCTATAGAATCACACTCTCCTATATGGTTACACTCAAATATAGAATTAAAATACCTTATAGTTATATTCTCCTATAGAATCAAAATCTCCTGTAGAATTACACCCTCCTATAGAGTTACATTCTGTCTATAGAATTACACTCTATTATATGGTAACACTCTCCTATAGAATTACACTCACCTATAGGGTTACACTTCCTATTGAAGTACAGTCTCATATAGTGTAACATTCTCCTATAGAATAAAACTCTCCTATATAGTTACATTCTCCTATAGAATAACACTCCTGTAGGGTCACACTTACCTATATAGTTGCATTCTCCTATAGATTACACTCTCCTATTTAGTTGCATTCTCCTATAGATTACACTCTTCTATTTAGTTACACTTTCCTATTGAAGTACAGTCTCATATAGTGTAACATTCTCCTATAGAATAACACTCCTGTAGGGTTACACAATCTTATTAGTTTGCATTCTCCTATAGATTACACTCTTCTATTTAGTTGCATTCTCCTATAGATTTACACTCTCCTATAGGGTTACACTTTCCTATTGAAGTACAGTCTCATATAGTGTAACATTCTCCTATAGAATAACACTCCTCTAAGGTTACACAATCCTATTAGTTTGCATTCTCCTATAGATTCACACTCTCCTATAGTTACATTCTCCTATAGAATTACAGTCACCTATAGGGTTACACTTTCCTAGTGAAGTACAGTCTCAAATAGTGTAACATTCACCTATAGAATAACACTCTCCTATAGAGTTACATTCTCCTATAGATTACACTCTCCTCTTTAGTTGCATTCTCCTATAGATTCACACTCTCCTATAGGGTTACACTTTCCTATTGAAGTACAGTCTCATATAGTGTAACATTCTCCTATAGAATAACACTCCTATAGGGTTACACTATCCTATTAGGTTACATTCTCCTATAGATTACACTCTCCTATAGTTACATTATCCTATATAATTACACTCACTTATAGGGTTACACTTTCCTATTTAAGTACAGTCTCATATAGTGTAACATTCTCCTATAGAATAAAACTCCTGTAGGGTCACACTATCCTATTTAGTTGCATTCTCCTATAGATTACACTCTCATATTTAGTTGCATTCTCCTATAAATTCACTATCTCCTATAGTTACATTCTCCTATAAAATTACACTCATCTATAGGGTTACACTTTCCTAGTGAAGTACAGTCTCATATAGTGTAACATTCTCCTATAGAATAACACTCCTGTAAGGTTGCACTCTCCTATATAGTTGCATTCTCCTATAGATTACACTCTAATATTTAGTTGCATTCTCCTATAGATTCACACTCACCTATAGAGTTACATTCACCTATAGAATTACACTCACCTATAGGGTTACACTTTCCTAGTGAAGTACAGTCTCATATAGTGTAACATTCTCCTATAGATTCACACTCCTGTAAGGATACACTCTCCTATTTAGTTGCATTCTCCTATAGATTACTCTCTCATATTTAGTTGCATTCTCCTATAGATTCACACTCTCCTATAGAGTTACATTCTCAGGATGTTACATTACATCCTATTGAATTACACTCCTGTCATATTGCATGCTGAGAGAGTTACACTCTCCTAAAGAGTTGCAGAGACTTACATTATAATGTTTATGGTAAAAGGGTCATTTGAAATAATTTTAATCATAGTTGAGAAATAAGAATGTATCATAAGTAATAGCTGGCTAATAGTTATATATAATAGCTAATAGTAATTTTTTATCTTAATGTTGCAATCTTCTGGGGTTTGTCTTACAGGTCAGTGAGTTTTGTGCGTCACAGATGTTCCTGCCCAAATAGTAAGCGTTCCTACAGTCACTTTGATGTAGGAGCAAAAGCCGTGTTATGACTGATTCAGAACAGTTTGTTATACAGCCTCATAATATCTTTGTTTGACTCTTTATTCTAACATTAAGTGGATGTATTCCTTTCAAACACATGCTTTGGACTTCACCTTGATGTCAAATATGAGTGCCGCAAGGCTTGATGAAAAATTCTACAAGAGCCAACATGTAATATATATAATTCAAAATTCTGTCATGTAGTATTAAAACTGAAATAAAAAGCCTAGCAGCAATTGACCTGCAGCATAGATGAACTGCTTTGATTTGAGCTTTAAGCTTTAAGGAATAATTCCCTTTAAAAATGAAAATTCTGTTCCTTTAAGAGTTTTTATGTTATCTTAAAGCTGCAGTATGTGAGATTCAGAAACGCTTGTTATTAATGACACCTGTGGCCATTAAGTGAACTGCAGCAGCTACCTGTTGCTCGTGCTCGTGCACACACGCCATTGGGACGCGAGCGAGCGAGCATCGACCAAAACAATGACGTAATGTACAAAGAGACTGAACGTGATTCACCAGCATCATGCTGACAGATGAGGTAGCATAATTAAAATTACACAGTTTTTTACTGTGTAATTTTGTTTTACTACAAACTTTGAGAATTTATATTATATTTGAGTCTCCAGTGCTGGAACAGGGCTAAAACACAGTGTGGATATAGGACTATACAAGACTGTAGTTTGAATTAATCACTTTTTTTTGCACGATACATTAACTGCATTTATACAATAGCCTATGTCGGCGTTAGCTAGCTAGCCCAGTTTATCAACCTCTGTTAGCTAAATTTGGTGGATGATGATAGTAGCTGTTTTAAAATAGATTGTACATTATAAATATTTTGACACAATTCAGTATTGATGTGATTCCATCACAACTGTCATTTTGATATATCGATGCACTATTGTTTTATTATTGTAGACTTGTTTATATTTTCTACTATAACCAAGTTATGTTACACTAATGAATGGAGCTTTTTGCATTATCTTGAACATTGCCTAGCATTCATTTCATGTGTTATTGTAGTATATACCACAGTTAGTTCTGGTCCTTGAATCTGATTGGACGAGAGACGTTCCATGAGCACTGATGGTCTGACAGCATCAGCACTCGGACACTTCACTGTGTGTATCACACCGCTTGTGTTTGTGCTGTTCTAAACTAAAGTGTATGAGTAGTGCAGATGTGTTAAGAGTTACTGCCTTTATTTTTGAAATGACATATGTTAGCCAGCAGGTGGTGGGAAAATTTAATTTGTTGTGTGTAATATGAGCCAGTTGGTGACGTAATGTGAATCTGTTAGTCATTCTTTACATAGAACAGCACTCCGTGATCGCTCGTATTACTAATACATTACCAAAGCTAGGAAATAGCTTTAAATGGCTTTAAATGGACAACTTCAGGATTAAGGCTCATCACAGCTGAGAGACACAACTGAATGATTTATTACAGAACTTATGTGCTTATCTTTTATCAGAGTTTCCACATTGGATGCATACTGTTTAAAATGGTGGCGGACATCGCTGTTTCTATAGTGAAAGACTCTTGCGGACAGGCTACCGCGAAATAGAGAGGAATACCCCCACTTGGACGTATATTTTCTACTGAGAAAGCTGATCTTCAGAAAGCTGACAGCATCTCTGATTGGACGAGAGACGTAATTACCTACGGCCGAATCACAGCAGTGCTGATTTAAGGCCATATAGCATGATTGCCAGTGTGATATTGCTTAATTACTTTGCTGAATAATTACAGATTAACATTGATTATGACAGTTACTGTGAATCACTGTGAACCTGATTTTTAGTATAAAGAGAAGATCGTTTAAATTATTTATAGGTAGCTTGCAATTCGTCAGCGTTAGCAGGCAAGATCAAGTTAGCTAACATTACACAGATCAATCCTTATGGCACTATATTTCACAGGCTTTGCAGTTATGTAAGTTTACCTGTCCAATAAGAAGAATGACTATTCATGGTCGTTTTGATCCCCCAAAACCTAACGAAGGTCCCTCCAGGAATCAAATGCCCTGCCGATGTTCACTCTAGTTTTCGCCCGACACTGATCATGTTCCAGTTTAGCCAGACGGGATTCAGTAGGTACATTTGTAATTTTTTTGGCTTACTCTGAGTTTGTGTAGGAGTCGGTGTTGTGCTGGGAGCCGGACATGTACTGGATTTCATCTCTAAGATAATGTCGCTGTTGAATAGCGGAAGAGACGCTATTACCGTCTGAGGCAAGGCTCTCGGGAGCGCGCATAAACGTCCCGGCAAAACAACCCGCTCCCTTCACATGAAAATCAGTCTACAGGCTTTAATAGGCAACCTAGGAAGTCTGGGAAGGGCTAATTTTATAAGTTGCATTACAAGCCGTTCACACATGGGCAAAAAATAGGTGAATATTACATTAAAAATTTAACATATTGCACCTTTAATTAATGCCATAAAAAAACTTTTACCAGCATTTGTTTTTGACCTTCTGTGTCAAACTTCACTTCTGATACTGTGAATCTACTTACAAAGTTTATCTTGGTAATCACTTGGGTCTAAAAGCAGAACAAACAAAAAAAAGTATAAGCAACTGTAAGAGTGATGCTTGCTTTAGGAAGCACTCCCAATAAAAGGATAAATATACATGTGTGTGTGAGAGAGGGCAATGTTTTCCGATGCCTCGTAACCCACCACATAAAGCTAAATTAGATTAATGTGACTGAAAACTAAATATTAGCATTCCTCAGGAACATAAACAGACTGAAAATCGATAGCTGTTTCACTCTCCATTAGCAAAGTGTCACTTGTGGTCTGTTAGCGCTACATGAATCTTTCCGCAGACCCACAAACGGTAAGGACTGATTATACTAGAGAATGACACTCGTGTACATTCCAGTCATGCAGACTTTATAAAGATCTCTTCTGAGAGTTCAGATATGTCTCCACCATGAATAAAAATGCCGTGGCTAAATGTGTTTGGCCCATGAGAGCTGGATCATACGGTATCACTGGTGTGAACACTGTGACGCTCGCGATAAATGAAGGGGAACAGATTACAATAATAAAGGTTTCTCCTCAGACATTGGCTATGGTGGATGCGTGATTGATTATTGAACAGATCTTGATTAACAGGGCAGAATTGTCCATTTCTGGTGTGCACAGAATAGATCCACAATGCATCAACCATTAACAGTTAACATAAAAGGGGGTGCGAGTACTGTTGGTGGTCTTCCATCGACCGGTGTGAGCATGACCTTTGTTCCAGTGCATTTTGTTATGGTTAGAGCCATGACGATAACATTCAATCCTATGGGGGACGCCAGTACCGAACTGTAATGGGCAACATAGCTCCTATGATGAGAAGAACCAGGTATGCTTGAGGTCAGTATTAGGCAAATTGCTTCCTGTTTTTGGTCCATTTTGCATTCCTATATCGAACCGCACCAGAGTTTGTTTGTAAGCGGACCGAGACCCACTTTTCAGGCGGTCTCACTCTGCTTGTTTGGCACGCTCCAAGGTTTGGGTGACAGCGTTCACACTTGTTCAAATGAACCGCACTAACAGAGCAATCGCACCAGAGTTCGTATTAATCGAACCAAACCTGCCAAGTGTGAACACACCCTGAAGGTAATTTTCGACACAAAATGACCCATTCATGATTCAAAAAGTCTGATCTGTTGCTTGTTACTGCCATCGTGTTTTATGCACCAAGTCTTGAGGTCTGTGTGCTCTTTACCTTGACTCCATCACCAGTGAATGCAACGGGATGTAGTCTAATAGACTACACAACACGCATTAAGCTTTCCTGTGGAAGGCATCGTATGTCATGTGGTACACGAAAAGCTTGAAATGTTCTAATAAAATGATCTCTTAAGTTTCACTGTTTATTTAAGTACTATCAGAACATCAGATTTGTCAGTAAAAGTTACTGTATTAACTGAATTATTTCACCTTTAAATGCTTACCTCGGGTCTTTAGCGACACGAGACCTCATTCCACTCAAGGTTCTTTACATTTACATTTACATTTACGCATTTGGCAGACGCTTTTATCAAAAGCGATTTACAGTGCACTTATTACAGGGACAATCCCCCCGGAGCAACCTGGAGTTAAGTGTCATTACTCAAGGACACAACAGTGGCATCTTGGTGGTGCTGGGGCTTGAACCCCTGACCTTCTGGTCAGTAACCCTGAGCCTCAACCACTGAGCCACCACTGCCCCCCAGCCACCACTGCCCCCCAGGTTCTTACTCAAGGTGGCGCTGATGTTTTCAGTGATTGACTTTATTTACATTTAACATTGATATTTGATGAAGAAACAACACGGATGTAAACTATAGCAAGTTTAACACATGAACAGTATGATTGTCATTTTTGGGTGTGCTACTGAAATAATGTATGTTGTGCATCTATATACACTCACTATGTGCTTGAGGAAATACATATGTGTAACGTATGTGTATCTTATGTGTAGATTATGTGTTATATGTAGCTCAATATGTGTGTGGAGGGCGGGGCCGGGTTGTGATTATACACAATCGGTCCCTTATCAGGCTAATTAAGCCTCCGAGAGGGATAAAGGCCGATGGTAGATGGTGGTGTGACGAGAGAGAACTCTTAAAATAGACTAAATTCCCATTGCCATCTGAAAGCGGTTTGTTTTAATTGTTTTTGTATTAATTACTGGCACACAGATGAGTGTAATAACCCCTTTGGTTCATCAATTATTCAATAATGGACCTCAGCGAAGCCCCAGTCCACACATTTTATTTTGGTGCTGATGGATGAATCGCTCCCGTGCTAGAGGAAGTTGCTCCATGTCTCTGGATCTGAATGGATTGTTTCTTGGATCTGTAATTTCCCCTGGTAGGAAGAAGCTGATATCTCTTCAACATTAGCAGATCCTGGGGCATCTGAATGATCATGAAAATAATGAAAAGGTGAAATCGTTCCGTGACTGTCGGCCAGCAGGTCCCTGAGATAAGATGGACAGAGGTGCATGATCTCCCTCTTGACAGAAACAGTGACACGGTTCAGTTCTGACAGAGGCTTCTGGAATGAGATGCAATTCTAAGCAAGATAAATCTGAGAAATTATGATATTGTCAGGCAGAGAAAAGATGATTTGATGGAGACAAAGCAGAGGACGTTTTATTTTCATCCCTGTAATGGAACGTTACAGTAGTTCCTGTAATTAGCTTTGATGTTCCAAAATGTGTGACTTTCTTTCTTCCACAAAAGCAGAGAAGTTTAGCAGAATATCTGAGCTTCACGAAATCTGAGTCTGACTGTCGTGCCCCAAAAAGTATAAATAAATACCATAGAAGTAGTTCGTACTACTTGTGTTTATGTTCTAAGCCTTCTTGGAAGCCATGATAGTTTTATGAGAATAAATGCACCAAATCTTTGCCTCCACCATAGCTCTCAACTGCTTAAGTCAGCCGAAGCTGATGGTCTTAATTTTTAAGCTGGTCTTCAACTGGTCCCCCATCTGACAAGTCTCCAAACTCCCTCTAAATGCAAACCAGCTTTGGCTGGTTTGCATCAGGTAAGATGTCTGTCATTTCAATGTTTCATTAGCTGTGATCCTGCCATGTGGCCTAAAGACCATCATTGGGGGAATTTAGTGAACCCACGACACCCTGGAGACCCCTGAAGCCCACACCGAGGTCATGAGACACTACACAACATGTCACTGTTATGTTGAGCTTGGAAACAAAGAGAACTGGAAAAATTTAAATGTACTCAGATGCTTAAAGACCTCATGAAATCAAAATTGGGGTTTTCTGTCTTTAAGTCCATGTCTCTTGCAATCGCTTTGAGCGAATATGCACATTTAAAATGTATCTTTTCTATAGAATATGGACCAAAAACTATTGATGACTCATGCTGCACTCACTCATTTTGCCCAATCAAATGCTCTCTAGAATGAAAATGTCCCATCTACTTCTGACTAGTAGAAAATCATACAAACGAAAGATAAACACAGGAAAGGAATCAACCCTCATCAAGCCATTTTTTCAAGAGTTTATGTTCTCTAGGATCGATTCACCGACAAGCACCATCTCCCCTTAGAAATGTTTTGCATCTGCTCCAAAGTGTTTACATTCCCTTGTGGTGTAGCTGGAAGCATGTTAAATCAGCAGCGTGGAAGACCCGGGTTCAGATCCAGCTTTGAAACCAGGAAGTGATTTGCTTAATCAGAGGCAAGCGTGATTCCCGAGGTTGCATTTTTCCCTCTAACATTAAATTTTTACTCCACTGATGGTTAGGTTTTGGTTTGGGGGTAAAGTTAATGAAACATGCATTCCTCTTTACTGTATTACAGCCCATAAAGCTGAAAACAACTCGCATAATAACTCGCTATGGCGCCCCTCTGTGGACATCACACTCGGAAAATGGAGCTCACACATGCCCATACGCCCAACAACACTTACCGCTTTGGCCACTGTGAGCAGAGTTTCACATTTCGGTAAGCAGAGACCAATTTTAGCTAAAGATGAGTCAACCTACTGTTTCAGATCTCACTGTGAGATCAGTCTGGACCCTCACATGCTGGTTGTTATCATTGATAATGTTCATATATTGTTTATTATCGCAACACAAACAGTTTATGCACAGCCGTGGCCAAAAGGATTGGCAGTGAAATACATTTTGTGCTTTGGAAAGTTTGCTGCTTCAGAATTTGTAGATCATTTTTTCACATATTTCTATGGAATACTGGAAAACAATGATAAGCATTTCATGAGTTTAAAAGGATTTATTGGCAAAAACTTTCAATAAATGCAAAGAGTCAATATTTACAGTGTTGACACTTGTTCTTCATCACCTCTGCAATTCACTCTGGCATGCTGGATATCAGCTTCTGGGACAAATCCTGACTGATGATCCATTCTTGATCACAATTTGTGGGCTTCTGTTTGTCCACTCACCTTTTGAGGATTGACTACAGGTTCTCTATGGGATTAAGATCCGGGGAGTTTTCTGGCCACGGATCCAAAATTTCAATGTAATGATATCCAAGCCACTTCAGTATCAATCTTACCTTGTGACATGGTGCTCCATCATGCTGGAAAATGCACGGATCATCACCTAATTGCTCCTGGATCATTGGGAGAAGTTGCTCTTGTGGGACGTTTTGACACCATTCTTTACTGATAGCAGTGTTTTTGGGCAGGATTGTGAGCGAGCCCACTCCCTGTGATGAAAAGCAACCCCACATATGGAGTGTCTCAGGATGCTTCACTGTTGGCATGACACAGGACTCATGGTAGCGTTCACCTTTTCTTCTCCGGACTATCGATTTTCCAGATGTCCCAAACAGTCAGAAGGGTGCTCCATCAGAGAACATAACTTTGCACCAGTCTTCTGCTGTCCAATCCTTGTACTTCCTGCAGAATTTCAGTCTGTCCTTGATGTTTGTCTTGGAGAGAAGTGGCTTCTTTGCTGCCCTTCTTGACATCAGGCCACTGTCCAAAAGTCTTCGCCTCACTGTGCATGCAGATGCGCTCACACCAACCTGCTGCCAATATTGAGCTCTGCACTGGTGGTGACACAATCCCGTAGCGACACCTCAGGAGAAGACGGTCCTGGTGCTTGCTGGACACTCTGGGACGTCCTGAAGCCTTCCTCACAGCAGTTGATCCTCTCTCCTTGAAGTTGCAGGTTCTTTCAGGTGCAATATCCTTTGCAGCAATTTCTTTGCATGTGAGGCCATTTTGATGCAAAGTGATGATGGCTGCACGTCTATCTTTAGAGGTAACCATTGTTAACAAGAACACAATGTTTGGAAGCAATTCTTCCCTCCTTTTATAGCAATCAGTCTGCTCTTATAATCCAATCAGAATGATAGTGATTTCACTCATTCACACTTTCCCAGGTGCTGCTGATATGATTCGTGAAATTATGTTAGCTGGTCATTTTGTTCCAGGGCCAAAAAACTGTCAAATTTGGGTTTTTGTGATAAAGTAAATTTTTTGGCCAATGAAGCTTTTTGCAATTATTTAAAATGCATCTGATCACTCTGCACAATAATCTAGAAACAATGTGAATCAGCACCACAACAACTGAAGAAGAAAACTTTGCCAAACACAAAATTGATGTCACTGCCAATACTTTTGGTCACGGCTGTACAGGCATGCACATTAGCATCATTCACAAACACGGCATTATCAGGGCTGTGGACAGATTCATGTTGTGTAAAAGAAGCACATGTGTCACACATCAAATGGTTCTCACGGTCTCATGTTCATGATATGCTTGTTGAACTGTGGTGAATGTGTTCTGGTGGGTTTTAAGGTCTCTGTGCACTCAGATCATAAGTGTCTTTACATATGGAGTAAAAGCATAGAGCAAAGTTTCAGACAACAAATAAAAATGAACTAAATGAAACATGGAATAGATCATTAGATATTTCTGGATGGACCAATGATCATTAACCCATCAGACTAATCCAAACCTTTTTTTAGATAGAGAGAAACATTTAGTTTATCTAAGGGTTGCTTTTCCCTTTTAAGATTTTCCCAAAAGGATGTTTAGTCAGATTTAGTTAACATCAAGGACTCTTCTCAGTGATTTTGTCCCCAATGTGTGATGTTATGAGTACAGTAGGTTAAGAACTTCATTACCCAGCAGGCCAAGGTGGTGACGGGCATGGGCGGAAGCCCCGGGAGTGTTATGTGAAAGCTGTTGAGTAAAGAATGTAAAACCAGCAAATGCGCCTCGTCTGCTTATTATAAAGTTTTACAAAGCAACACACAATGTATGAGCTAAGCACACAAAGTAGAAATGCTCTGAACTATTCCTTATTTTTAAGTAAAATGGGTTAAGCACAGCGTTCACATTGACTTCAATTAAAATCTAAAAATGCCAGAAGGGTTAAGGGTTTAGAGTAAGGTTAGGATATAGCAAATATAATTAGCCTAAAATAAAAACAATAAAAGTGACAGTAACTGACAGAAACTGACAAAGTGGCAAAGAAAGAGGAAATACAAGTTAAGTCAGGAAAAGACAGGAAGAGAAGAACAGCAGGAGAGAGTAAACAAAGAGAAAGATGCGGCAAAAATAAATATATAAATAAATATAATGATGGCTTTGAAGCAGAGAAGAGAGAATAAAGGCTGGAATGAGAGGGTTTGAAGTGAAATGAGTGGCCAATGTGGTAACACACACACACACACACACACACACACACACACACGAGAGAGAGAGAGAGAGAATAGTGTCTTGCTGAGACCCTCCAGTCACAGTATTCACTTTGATAAGGAAATCTATGTGAAGTTTTGGACTGTCCTGTACATCAGAATAAAGATCCGCTTGGAGACAGTAACGGGAAAAAGAAAAAGTCTATATCCAGGAGAGTGAAGCGAGAGAAAGACTGCTTTAACAATATACAGCCATCACACACACTCACATGGGCCTCAGATGCATCACACACATTCACACTTGATTTAAAGACAGATTAAAAGGGATTTTAAAGATAACTTTACTGATTAGATTCAAAAGAGGATTTACTAAACAAGACTAATGCTGCACTGAAGTGGGACTTCCAACTTAGAAACTCGTGCAGAAATCTTTAACTCCTGATTTGGCCGAGATGTAGGTGTGTGACGTCACGCCACCACGTGGGTAGAGTTAATGATACACAGTTAATGATAAACATTCACTTTTATCCACCTAAAATGAATAAATGAGTCCAAGTTCCTACATTGATTTAATTATAATAAAACTTGTTTAAAAACGTTGCAGAGGAAGGTGCATAAAATATGGTACATTATACTCCCTTTTGGAAATCGTACACCTGTAGTACAAATACTAGCATTGAATAGCATTGTTTAAAAAGCAATGCAATATCGGAAATATCAAGTATTTTGAATGGAACTCAGCATAACTTCTTATTTCACCTCTGAAAGAGGAATAAAGTGACAACTGTATTTAAAGGGACAATGAAAATTCTCTCATCATTTTCTCACCCTCAGGTCATCTCCGATGTGTTTGACTTTCTTTCTTCTGCAGAACACAAATTAAGATTTTTAGAAGAATATCTCAACTCTGTAGATCCTCACAATGCAAGTGAATGGTGAACTTTGAAGCTCCAAAAATCACATAAAGGGAACATAGAAGTAATCCATAAGACTCCAGTGGTTTAATCCATGTCTTCAGAAGCGATATGATAAGTGTGCGTGAGAAACAGATAAAAGTCCTAGACTAAATCTCCACTTTCATTTTCAATTTTACATCTGAATGTCACATGTGGTGCCTGCTTAGCTTCATTTTCACATCTGAAAGTAAAAGTGAAAGTGGAGATTTAGAGTAAAAAAGGTCTTGATCTGTTCCTCACCTGCACCTATTATATTGATTCTAAAGATATGGAGCCTTATGGATTACTTTTATGTTTCCTTTATGTGATTTTTGGAGCTACAATGGTCTGATCACCATTCACTTGCATTATATGAACCTACAGAACTGAGATATTAAAAATCTTCATTTGTGTTCTGATGAAGAAATAAAGTTCTACACATCTGGGATGGCATGAGGGTGTTTAAATGATGAGAGAATTTTCATTTTGGGGTGAACTGTCCCTTTAAAAAATGTTTATGGTGTTTGCAAAGGCAAGTATTACTATTACTGTTGTTCACAATTAAAGGGACAGTGGATTTAAACAAACCTCTAACACAGCTCATTTTTAAGATGCATGTGCTTTTACTTTCTAAACTATTGGACAACAGTTTTCTGCTGGAGAATGATAAAATAGGCAAAAACTATCGCATAGACATTGAAGGAGGGACCTGATCCATATCTAAAAACCAGCATATCATAAACACTTGGTGGTGAGCTGTTTTGATTTGCTCTGTTAAAAAAACACCCAGAAAACCTTGGCAACCGCATAACAACATCCTAGCAACCACCCACAACACCCTGCATTGGAGCAGCATCTTTTGCACAGGCAAGCATGACTAGTTTTTGCTTCAGAAAATGTTAAAAATCTAGTTTACTCATGAAGCTGACTATCAATTAAAATCATTGATTCAGTCTGGACTGGGAAGAGAAATCGGACTGGGATTTTACACAGCAACTGGCCCAAAAGTTGAGCGGGGGGGTGGGTGTTCGCTGTCCTTTTCTGCATATCGCGGCACCGTTTTGTGGTTCGTTATGCATAATGCGGTGGCTCATTTTAGCTTATCGCGGCCGACACACCGGCCTGCTCGGTTCTCCCGATCCGCCCCTGATCGGCCCCAAAGTGTTTCGGCCCACCGGGAAAATGCCAGATTACCAATCCAGCCCTGGATTCAGGCAAAGGTGCACTCAGTAATATTTAGAATTTGTCGTCTTGGACTATCACTGACACCTAAGGGCCTGGATGCAGGATCGTTCAAACGCAATAAATTTTGTTTATCGATGCCATTGTAGAAATTCACTATTCACAGTCAGCCGTGATCAATTTAATCTATGCATGAAAGTGTCCAATAGCGGGGCTGTTAATGAGATTAAGCAAATAGTTCTCAGCTGGCCATGTGATCCAAACATGGCCGCCCCCACGAGGGGACCCTCTCCATGTAGAATAAAACCACTTTTATAAGGTTACTGATACAACGGGAGTCCTCATCATGATTTTATACACCTTTTAAAATTACAACTAATTTCTTCAGAAGTCAAACTTTTTAAATGACGAAAAATGCTGCACCTTTAAGATAATGAAATGAATAAAAAGTGAAATTATTCTTATGGAGAAATGTATTGGTTAAACCCAATGGAGCGAGGGATTTTTTTGAAAAGTAAAACACTAGAATTGTGCCAGAGTGTGTTTCCCTTCAATCTTTTGTTGTGCTTATGGGAAATGCATTTATGAAATTGTCCCCCACTGAATAGCAAAAGGATTAAACTACAACGAAATGTCTGTAAAGGGACTAAATAAGGTCTCAGATCATAAATAATAATGTCAAAAGTGATATTTATAGTAAAAAAGTTAAATTTATACATGTGAAATCAGAACTCCCCACAGAAGATGTGTGTGAAAGAAAGAGACACAGGAAATGTGGGTTTTTATCTCTTATCTAAATTGCTCGTCTTCTCCCATCCCTTGGTCCAAAAGCCCTGCATGTAACCTCAACACACACTTACTCATCTTTATCGGTGCTCTCTGGTAAAGCCAAACAACTGCCGATCAAGACTCCAGATACGATGAGTTTTCAACATCTCTAAATTAAAGAACCACTTGATGATTTCATCTCCACATCTCATTTAATCTGAAAAGGAATTAGAAGAGATAAGCAGAGCAAAGATGACCAAAACAAGTCATCTGCGCATGAGTTTGTTAGTGAGGCGAGTCGTGTATAATAATAATAGACCCTTTTTACCTGTTTCTCTCTATCAGTATTTCTCTCACATTCACACACATACATTATACATACATTCATGTGGACTTCCTCCTTCCAATTTCCCACACAGAGAGAGAGAGGATGTGATTGTAAACGTGCGGTGTGATAATGTCGGTTCAGTTTAAACTTGCATGGCACTCTATGGCCACCTTGTGTTCAAACATAGTACTGCAGGCATTTCTGGGTGTGTCTGTGTGTCTCATTGGTTCACAGGCTCCCTTTTTATTTGTATGCCTTGAAATCACTGCAAATACACACAATAATAACCAGCACAGGCACTACAAACAACAGTAAATAACTGTAACTGGTCCAGATCTCCCGTCCTGTTGAGAGCGTGTCAGTATCCAGACAGTGTTGTAACAGTAGGGTATCGTGTGCGGTGTGTCATACACTTCTCTCGGTCAATGAGGATGGAGTTGGTTTTGCAGGCGATGTCTTTCTCCAGTGTGAGTCTGCTCTCCTCGAGGTCAGATAAAGATCTGCGAGCTTCATACAGCTGCTGCTGCAGGGCTGATGCTGTACCGCTGAGCTCTGACACCTCACCTAACAGACTGCACAAACACACTTGTCAGATGGGTTCATTAGTGTACACAAGGGTCTCTAGGTTTGATTTGTATCCTCTGTCCTAGTTCCGGACCGTGTCTGACCAAGTGCACTTCAGTCAGACACGAACACTAGGCGTACACGTGCATTACGTGTAAAGCTACATTCACACTACCAGCTACTTTGTCGCTGCATGTTGCCAGTAGCTAGCGGTTAGGTCGCTAGTGGTGTGTATGGAGAGCCTAAACATCACTGTTTCTTTACAATTAATATTATTATTAAAATATTAGGATCACGTGAGCTCTACCATCTTCTCTCGTATTGGCTGTCCCTCCCGAAAGTCGCTCTTTGTTTGCATAAAGTTAAACATTTCTCAACTTCGTTGCGCCTCTGGACACACCCACATCAGGTCGCCAACGGTCGACCGTCGCTCGTGTTGCCGAAAGTCGCCAGCTCTCATTGAAAATGAATGAGATGAGGTCGTTTTGTCAAAGCGTGTCGCTGGCAGTGTGAACGAAGCTTAATGCTAATTTTTAGCATGACGCAGTTAGCCCCTGCTGGTATGTACTGTTGCTACACCATTATGAGAGCAACATGCAGACGGGGGGGTTTGTTCGCTGTCCTTTTCTGCATATCGCGGTTGCCATTTTGTGTTCCATTCTGTATAACGTGAAGGCTCATTTTAGCGTATCGCGGCCCGTTTCGAATGGTAATCTGGCAGTAAGACAGATTACCAGTCGAGCCCTGCATGTAAGATTCCAAAATATGTACTTCCGCGGATCATGCACCAGAGGAGCAACTATCTTTGGGTGCATTTAATTTTTTCAATTGTGCATCCTGGTTTTCTCGCTTGTGACCCAGAAACCAATTAAAGTCCACCATCATGAAGGATGTATCAAATCTCTAAATGCACCATGAGAAGGCAACTAACAAGGACGGATGAAACTTCTCGAGGATGGTTGAGTGAAGAAGCAAAGGAGCATTGTATGCAGAAGACTTTTTGGTCGACGCACCTGATGCACGTGTAACGGGAGCCAGCTGGTAGATAGCTGTGCAGTGTGTAAACCTCACTCTCCTGACCTCAAGAGGTGCACTAGCAACTGATGCTAGAGGCTGTAGCCTTTAGCCTCCTTGTTAGAACACCTGCCTCCCAAGCCGGAGACATGGTTCGAGTCCCGTTCTTTATCTCTGCGTTTGAGTCATGTTTGCTTTAGAGGATCAGACCAAACATGAAACGAGATACTTCAACATAAAAGCAAACAAAAGGGAATGAGGACAGACCACAGTAATAATCCAACCTAATTTGACATGTATACCTGAGTTGTGGCTGGTCTCGGCACAGCTCCATATTGGGTCTAATGGCCCGGTAATGCAGTCTGGACTGGGCCACTCTGAGCGGAGCTTCTTTATCGTACAATGCCTGCTGCAGGTACGAAATATTCCGCTCCTGAGCCCCGATCTGCTCCACAATCTACAGCACACACATTGAACATTCATTAACTCAAGAACGTTTTACCCCATTACATACAAACTGACAGAATCAGACATTAGCAAAGATAAGATTTGTATTTAAAATATGTGAATTAGGCAACAGTAGGTCGAAAGTTCTCCGGTTGAAAGCGGACTGTGTTAACTGAAATTCAAACCACTGCCCCCCAGTGGCTAAAGATGGAAGTGAGCTCCAGTTTCTGGGTGAAATGTCCACAGGGTGGCGCCAAAAGCGAGTAGTATTTTTAGTTGTAAAATGATGCAATACAGTCAGCAGGAATGCATATTTTATAAACCACCCTTACCCAAAACCCCAACAATCCTAATTCCAACAATCAGTGGAGTAGAAATGTAATCTAAGAGCGAAAATGCAAACTCCGAATCGCGCTTGTCATTGTTTATGTGAATGCGATTACTTCCTGGTTTCCATGGGAACGCATGTCTCTGAGACTACTCATGTAACACACAATCAGTAGTGCCAGAAGAAAAGGTAAACACATATGAATTGATGTAAAGATGTCTGATGGGACATACCACTTGTCAGTAACTCAATAGAATGGGGTCAATGTGAGGGTGCTGGAACACTCGGTAGCAACATGTCGACTTCTCGTGTGATCACATTGGATTAAATGCCCCATAATGATATATTACACAGTGACCCAAAATAGTTTTTGGACACTTATAAATGGCTGATGTCATTAAATACCAAAATATCAAACCAAGTGCTTTATTTTAAGAGATTACCTGTGTCAGGTGGAGCTCCAGCTGTGTTTTGGCCTGGCTCAGCTCCATGCAGCGCTGGGTGAATGCCCAATTTACAGTGGCACATTGCGCCCGCAGGTCCTCAGCAGTGTCCCGCAGAACCCGCTCAGACAGCTGCCGCAGGGCCTGACTCGCCGCCTCCTCTCGCTCCGCCAGCCGCAAGTTATCCTGAGTAAACTTACGCCATGCCTCCTGATCACTCACCCTACAGAGACACACATCTGTGAGCAGCATCACTGAGTGTGTTACACCACTACGGCTGTGACCTCAAAGCTTTGACAATGTTATTCATTATATATACTTTCCATAAAACAGCTTTAATTCAGCTGAGAGTGAGGGAATAGAAAGAAAGAATAGAGTGACTCAGATAGACTGTATAAATGTTAATTAGAATAAAATGATGAGTTTTACCAGAACCTTTTTATAAGAACTTGTTCTACTGTCGTTCTATAGAAAACTATCGATGGTCTAGTGTTTTAATTCTTCGTATTTTTAATAAATGTAAATAGAATGTAAAAATGTGACAGTTAATTGGTTAACTCGTTACCTTATCATGTGATTTTTGTAGTTCCAGTAGGTTAATACAATCTATGTTTGATGATATACAGTATACAGGAGTGAACTGTGAAATAGACAGTCACCAAAATTACATAACAATGCCTAAAACCCGGTCACTGTATTTGATTGATTTTATTATTGATTTTTTTAAGGTGAATTTCAGGCAACCACCAGGACATCCTTTGATGTTTTGGAAAGTTGTGTAAGATATGTGTGAAAAATAGTTTATGTCATTGTTCTGTGTTTGATTTGCACTTACTGGTCCTGCAGCACCGCTGAGCTGGGATGCTGTTGTGTGTCTGTGCTCATGTTGTTATAGCGACCACACTGATCGTCCAGACTGTAGGCCTGCTGTTTATCAGACCAGTCTAACTCAAGAGTCTGCTTTACCTCCTGGTTCAGCCTACCAGACACAAACACAGGTTTATTATTATAATCAGACTAAAAGATTACAAATTATTCATTCTGATTTTTCTAAAATTATTTTATAGCCAAACTACCAGAGATTGATACTGTTTGTTTGTTTGTTTGTTTGTTTGAATACTTTTTGGGAGATTCATAGTGTGGATAACTAATAATAGATTTGATAACTGACCTTATCTGATTGACAGTTTGATCCACAGTTTTTTTCAGCAGGGCCTGAATGCTTCTGATCAGCTCCACTTCCTGTTAGAAATAATTTGACATCTTCATTATGTGTTGTTCAGATATAGTTTTTTAATGTTTAGTATTTTATTTAATAAAATATATTATTATTATTAATACTACTACTAACAGTATAATTATTATCTTTATTAATAATAATAATAATAAATAATAATATTTTCCTTACATTATAATATATATTAATTGTATGTATTTGTCTTTAATAATAATAAATATTATTATTATTATTATTATGGTTGTAACAACAACAGTAATAATAGTAATAATAATAATAAATAATAATATTTTCCTTATATTATAATATATATACATTTTATGTCTTTTCTTTAATAATAATAAATATTATTATTATTATTATAACAATAATAATAATAATAATAATAAATAATAATATTTTCCTTATATTATAATACATATAAATGTTATGTATTTTTTAATAATAATAATTATTATTATTATGGTTGTAACAACAACAGTAATAATAGTAATAATAATAATAAATAGTAATATTTTCCTTATATTATAATAGATATAAATTGTATGTAATTTTTCTTTAATAATAATAAATATTATTATTATTATTATTATTATTATTATTATTATTATTATTATTATTATTATTATGGTTGTAACAACAACAGTAATAATAGTAATAATAATAATAATAATAAATGTTACTATTATTATTATTATGGCTGTAACAACAACAGTAATAATAGTAATAATAATAATAATACATGTTACTATTATTATTATTGTTGTTATTATTATAAATAAAATATATAATATTATATGAAAATATCTTATTAAAATAATATTGTATTAACCTGCAATTTGCTGACCTTGATCAATAAGTAAAGAATCAACTAAAATGTATGACATTTTAATATATAACAATATTATTAAAAACATTTTGTCATGCTGTTTATTTTTATTTTCTGTGATCAATATTTTTTCATACCTTCAGTAGTTCCTCCTCCACCTGATCCTGCACCAGGTCCGGCCCGAAGCGTCTCTCTCGGCAGGTCAGGTTATCAATGGCGATGGCGAACGGGATCTCGGTGGCGTCCAGCGCTCTCTCCAGCCGCCTCCTGGAGCGCGTCTGCAGGTCTGTTTCTGCGGCCAGGCGCTCGATGAAGCGCTCCAGCTCGGATCTCCAGCGGTGGATGTCCTGCAGGCGCTCGCCCAGGTGTTTGGTGCCCTCGGTCTGAATGCGAAAAGTCCCGGTGTCGGTTTCTGCTTTCAGCGCTTTGGACTCGTGGCGGATTCTCTCCGCGAGGCTCCGGTCTGTGACTGCCCGGTTCAGCAGGGCAGAGTTATTGGCGAACCACTCGTCGGTGGTGTATTTGGCGCTCCGGTAGCCCGCCGTTGCCAGACCGGCGGATGTACCGGCGTACAGGTTTTCCTTAACGGAGGTCTCCGGTTCGATCGGCGGTTGTGAGCCATTCTGCGCTACAGCTCGAGTGTCAAAACGGGGTCGCGAGACTAACACTTGAGACGACATCTTTATAATTTTGTGTAAAATTAAATCATATATTTAACCGATATATATATATAGGGCAAATATATCATGTATTTAATTATTATAAATGTATTATTGTTTCCTGCTGCGGCAAAAAATGTTGAACAGAATGTTTGTGTTCGCTCCGTCGCCTGGATACCGCCGGTTTCTAAGGACGCTCCGTCGCCTGGATACCGCCGGTTTCTAAGGACGCGTTCCATCAAGTGTCAAGTTTCAAAGTTTCAATTCAAATGAACCGATTCTACTCATTTCAATTAGTTTGATAGAATTGAATTATTTGAATACATTTAATAAGCTGCTTCATGAACATGTTTCTTTTAATTCTTGGTTATTTAGAGATCAAACTCATTTTAATCATGTCCCCATCATGTCTTAGGCCTATTGGATTAAAACAGGACCTAATTTATAATTTATAAAGATGGAAATTATGTTAATAACTTATATCTTATAATCGCAGTATTACGATTAAGTGAACATAAGGGTGAATTTTAAATTATTTCACTGGTTTGAGTGGATGTTGCCATGTAAGTACAATCTGTAATGTATAAATGTAGTGGAATACATTGCCAAAGTAATCCTTCTAACCCTGTATATAAAGGCACATTCCAGGTGTTTTTCCATTGAAACAAACCATTTGAATTTCTAATCAATCTTTAGGTTTTTTCCTTTAATATCAATATCACTTTCCATCCATTTAGTCTTTTGTATCTAACAGGATGGAGATAATATTCATTATAATATACGGTTCTGGTGGTCAGTGCTCTGTAGCGCCGGCCAGAAGGCAACAGTGGGGTGAGAGGGGTCCAGAGTGATATTTAAGGATCAATAACTCTATGTTAGAGTGAGACACTTACAATGGAAGTGAATGGGGTACATTTTAATTTGGTTTAAAGGCAGAAATGTGAAGCTTATAATTTAATAAAAGCACTTCTGTTAAAACATGTGTATCATTTCATCTATTAACTGCATACAGTTGTTTAAATTGTCATTTTGATCATCTTTTTAGGGTTTTAGGGTTTGTTTGCATCACTGTCATGGTAATGAAGTTGTAAAATTGGCACACAGAAAAGGTTAATAAGTGATTTTATCACACTAGAATCATATTTACACACATTTCTTTATATCATATGACTAAACATTTGAACGTTAAAAAAATGTCCCACATTCACTTTCATAGTAGTGTCCCCTCTAACCCATATTTCTGCTTTTTTGTAAATGAAAAGAGGAACGAGTCAAAAAAACATTTTGTGGTAATCAACATTATACCACAAATACTGTCGACTGAGCTTCCCGGAATATTCCTTTAAGCAAATCACACAATTATTACACTATTTTATTAATTGTATTAATTGTATTTTATAGATTGTTTATTTAATGTTTATGTTTATTTACTGTTTAAAATCACATACAATTTTTACACTATTTTATTTAATTTTTTATAATTTGTATTATTCTTTAAATTGTTTATTTATGTTTTATGTTTATTTACTGTGTAAAATCACACAAATATTTATTTCATTATTTTATTAATTTTACTTTTTTATTTTATAAATCAGTTGTTTAATTTTATGTTTATTTACTGTTTAAAATCACGTAACATTTTTACACTAATTTATTATTATTTTTAATTGTATTTATTATTCAATAAATTGTTTATTTAAGTTTTATGTTTATTTAATGTTTAAAATCCCAAAAATATTTATTTCATTATTTTATTAATTTTACTTTTTTATTTAATAAATCAACATTTTTACACAATTTTTTATTTTATTTTAATTGTATTTTTTATTCTATAAATTGTTTATTTAATTTTTATTTGTATTTACTGTTTGAAATCACACAAATATTTATTTCATTATTTTATAAATTTTACTTTATGTAATTTATAAATCAGTTATTTAATTTTTATGTTTATTAACTGTTTAAAATCACATAACATTTTTACACTATTTTATAAAAAAAATAATTGTATTTTATATTCTATAAATTATTAAATTTTTATGTTTATTTACCGTGTAAAATCACATTTTATGGTTCTTGTATTTAGACCCACATTTATGATTGCACACCTGTTGTTTCCTGAAAAAATGTACTTTAAATATTTTTAGTAAAGTAACATTTCAGGCTATTTAGCTTCATCAGGTGTCTATTTGTGTAAATGATATCTGAATCATGAGTCTGAGGATCGGTTATATTGCGACATTATCAGCAAAGATTATATCCCAAAAATACTGATATCTCTCCGTCTGTTTCTTTATTGTCATGGAAAACTGCTGGGGCATTTAGTTCACTGGCTGTAATTAAACAAGTTAAAGATAACATATCCCACACTGTCAGTGTCACAGTTATCTTCCCCATAATTATATGTCATAGTTTTATGCCCACATTTATGACTGTCTGCCTTCCTCATTGACCAACATCATTGACCTCATCAGTCCTCAAACACACCCTCTCTCTCTCACAGTCCTCTCACTAGCAAACAAGGAACAAACTACACAGACACAGAATCCAGGATCTCACAGGTGCGTTGTGTGTGTGTGTGTGTGTGTGTGTGTGTGTCTGTACACTTAAAATGAAGTTTTAAATGATGAGGTTTGTGATTAACTCATCTAATGCTGCATGTATATGTCATTCAGATTTGCATTTATAATCACCCTCACAAGAGTGACACTGTGTGTTGTTTACTGAAAATATGGAAATGAAAAGCAGAATGAAACTCAGAGAATATTACATCCACTTTCTCCACACTGAATTCAAACGGTTCCCTTATTCTCATACACAGGTGTTTGATCATGGACAAAGAACCCAATCCACCTCCATATCCTGGTCCTCAGGCACAACCAGCAGACATGAACTACCCCGGAGAGCCGGCAGACTACCCACCTCAAGCAGGTCAGTTGATCCGTCTCTCCCTTCTGCCTTTAAAACCTCATGAACAGGGATAAAGTAGATGATTACTCAGCACAAATTAAAATGATAGAAACTTACAGTGGTAGAAGAAATTTTGTGAATCCGTTCAAGTCGGTGTTCCCGTGTAAATTTGACCAAAAATGTGGGTTGATCTTTCTAAAAGCTTCAGTTCAACTTTGTATTTGTTGGAGAACTTGTGCTAATCAGTTTTATGGATGTGGTTATCAGTAAGTCAGATGGTCCGATCAATGCACTGTTCCACTCTGGGACGTCAGATGTGTGTTTAAGCTCATTCCCTGTCAAACAAACAGACTTTGTGCACTGCCGTCCCAGATTGTGTCAGAAACATTTCTAAAACTGCTACAAAAGACTTTGGCCTTAATATATTGCCGTGCAGAGTGAGTACTCATGAGCATGCTGTGTCAAGTTAAACATAGTCTGAAAAATGCATCTGGAGAACCCTGAACTCTGTTGTGCTCGCTCGAGCTGGAGCGCTGACTGCCCCCTACTGCCACAAGGTGGTACGTCATGCTTCAATTGGTTTGATAGGAACATTCCTTATTAACTCTTTCCCCGCCAAACACGGAATTTTCCGGGTATCCGTGTTTTAGGTGGTATACGGTAAGGAAGACCCGCACGCATGTTTTGAAAGAGTACGCAACTCTTTGATCAAAGAAACAGACTGCGATCGTCTCAAACGTGAAGTGGAACACCATACTAATACTAAAGCACTTGTTTGATAAAAATGCCTTTTTCTCAGCTTTTTGTCCGAAATGTTGTTTTTGACAAAACCTACCTCTGTTCAAGTGGCAATAAAAAAAGAACAAATGAAGATAAAATAAAATCGTTTTTTTTGCCTAAAAGCAGAGGCTCAGATCTTTATTGTGATATATAGCATCTTCATATATTCATGGAAGAAAATATTCTGCGGGCCATTAAAGTTTAGCTAAAATCGTCAAAAACCCTGGCGGTGGCTGGCAACTTTTTTAAAAACGCTGGCGGGGAAAGAGTTAAAGATCTTGCATGCGGATCGGGGGCGTGATTAATTGCGAATTACTTTTGCGCCCCTCTGTGGTCATCTCACCCGGAAGCTGGCGCTCACATGTTCCCATTCGTTCTAAAACACTTCTCCCTTTGACCACTGGGGGCAGTGGTTCAAATATCGGAAAGCACAGACCGAATTCAGTAGCAGAACTTTCAACCTACATTTGGCGAATGCTTTCGAGTTTCAGGAATTGGGCAGCTCAGCTTCGCAAAACACTTCATTCCAGATCATCATTAGGATGTCCATGTATCAACCAAGGCTTCAAGACTGCGGATAATATAGCGTGGCAATGACCCGGGACACAATTTAATCAACAACTGACCAACAACAACTTTCACCTTGAAGTAGCTTGTATGAAGCCAAATTGATGTAGAGGACTAAACGACTGGTACAGGAAAATTTGGTTAATTATTGATAATAGAGTAAATACAAGCAGTTTTTAATCTAATAGTTTATCAAATTAATGTAAAACCACATGTGACTCAAAGGACTCACCTATGTCATGCCCCACTAAAGGTGTGTGTGTAGTGACCTATTTGCAAATGCATCCGCATGTTTGCATTGTATATGTAGTGCATTATGCCCTTTGATGTTTGTGTTTTGATTGTTTGCATTTGTGGGACCAATTTGATGCATGTGTATTATTTGGATGAAAATGTGTTACTTTGTATTGAAATGTGTAATATGTTTAAATTGAGTACTGTCTCTTTAAGAACAGAAGGGAGGGGGGAGTGCGCAGATAGCCAAGAGTGACATCACAGATTCTTTACCGCATCTGTGATATTTAAGATTATATATTTGTTTCCATTTTGTTTGTTTTGATTTATTTTACGAATCAAGATTAAAAGAAGACATTTTATCGACAAAATGGTAGTACGTGGATTATTTCTGACTATAACTCTAAACTATAACTCTTGCTATGCGCACGTGACATTACTAACGTCCATGAATTTCTAGGGGCGGAGTCATCGACTACCAGAACAATCTCCAACAGTGTGCATATGATCAGTGGTGTAGCCAGGAAATTACTTTTGGGTGGGACACGATAAAAAATGGGTGGCCACATTTGTTTTAAACTCACTAAATACAGCATGTGTATTGCATGATTGAAAAGCAATATTATACAAATAAAACTGACTTGATTTAAAGGGACAGTTACCCAAAAATGAAAATTCTATCATTATTTACTCACCCTCATGCCATCCCAGATGTGTATAACTTTCTTCTGCAGAACTAAAATTAATATTTTTAGAAGAATATTTCAGCTCTGTAGGTCCACGCAATGCAAGTGAATGGGTGCCAAAATTTGGAAGCTCCAAAAATCACATAATTCAGCATAAAAGTAATCCATACGACACTTGTGGTTTAATCCATGCTTTCAGAAGTAATATGATAGGTGTGAGAAACAAAAGCTTTTTTTTTTTTTTTACCATAAATTCTCCTCTCTGCTTAATAAATCTCCAATTTAACTTTCACATTCTTCTTGTGTTTTTGGTGATTCACATTCTTCATGAATACGCCCCCTACTGGGCAGGGAGGAGAATTTAAAGGACATAAAATATATCTGTTTCTCACCCACACCAATCATGTTGCTTCTAAATAAACCACTGGAGTCATATGGATTACGTTTATGCTGCATTTATGTGTTTTTTGGAGCATTGTATTGCAATTTTGCATTGAATGGACCTACAGAGTTGAAATAATATTCTTCTAAAAATCTTAATTTGTGTTCAGCAGAAGAAAGAGAGTCACACACATCTGGGATGGCATGAAGGTGAATAAATGATGAGGGAATTTTCATTTTAGGTGCACTGTCCCTTTAATTTCCATACATCAGTTTCTCTGTGCCTTTGATGGCAGATCTCTCGTTTTGTGTGCAATCATGACAATGTCCAGTACTCATTTGACTAATTCTGTATTCCAATAATCTTTTCTAAAAAGAAAATAAAATATAACTCAAAACGTAATGCTTACTTCACCACGATCGCACTGTCATTTACTGGCTGATTACCGCTCTGATGATGTTTCTGGAGGAGTTGACTGAAGGCCAATTAGGACACGTTGAATTTGTTTATTTATTTATTTAATATTATCAGTAACACAGATTTTATACATTTTTATACATCAGAATTTATGCTTTAACTATTAAATATAAAAAAAATAGGATTTTTTTGTTAAATATATAAATGTATATTCAAAGACTAATCTTGGGTCTAGTTTAGGTGGGCCCAGGCCCATCCCAGTCCATCCGTTGCTACGCCACTGAATATGATGATCTGGTACAGACCAGCTAATCCACTGTGGGTTTATTCTCTTATAACTCTATTACAGATCAGTCAACTTTACTTTACCCTCCACCACCACCATATGGGTTTGGCGCTCCGCCCATCACAGTCCAGCCCACTGTTGTTCCTGTAGGTGAGTGTCCAACACCGAAGAACTTTCTGTGGATTTCTAAAGGAGATTTTACACCGGCATGTTAGTATAAGACAACATTCACTTTCATTGAAAGTGAATAGTAACATTCTGACTAACATCTCCTTTAGTGTTAGATCGAAGGAAGAATATCACACAGGTTTGGAACAACATGATGATTGCAGAATTTGTATTTTGGGTGAACTATCTCTTTAATTTTGAAGTCACACAGATATTACTAATAATGACCTAATATCTTTACTAATGTAAAGCAACCTCTAGAAGTTTGGATTTGAGGAGCTGAGAGATGTAATTTTCCTGTTGAACACTAGAGGGCATACTAGCTATTCATAATCAATTCTATTAACAAATGCTGTATAATGTTTACATCGTGTGGCTTTTTGAAACAGTGTTGTGGCAGTGCGGAGGGCGGGGTCGTGGTTCCGCACATCCGGCCCCTAATCGGGCTAATTAGCCCTTGAGAGGGATAAAGGCCGTCCGGAGGGAGACAGAGATTTACGGACAGCTGTCTGACACCTGTGTGTGTTTGTCTTTTTGTTTAAGTTTCTTATTATTTTGAAGCCGGTTCTCGCCTCCTCCTTTCCATTAATCCCTTTACACTGGTGCCGAAACCCAGGAAGGAGGAGGGATGCGCTGTAATGGAGTTCTTGGCACTAACATCCACCACAAAGGAGCAGCCGCGGCCATCCGTCGGAGGACGGAGGAGCCCGGCCGCCTGAGAGTGGCGGAATGGCCGCCAACCGCGAGGGGAGGAGGGGCTCCCAACCAAACGCCTGGAGCGGTTACCGCTGCCAGGGGCGGGGGAGACCCCTACCGTCCACCAAAAACAGGGCGGGGCGTTCCGTCTGCCAGGGGCCGGAAGACTGCCTCCGATCCGCCCGGGGAGGAGCGGCTGTCATCCATTAGAGGGTGGAGGAGTGGCCGAGGACCAAGCTACGGTGTATCGGAGAACCGGCGAGTATGTGTCTCTCTCTCCTCTCTCTCTCTCTCCACCACTGCCTTCCCCTCTCTTTTTTAAAATGTTTTGTTAATTTGGCACAATCGCCATTACAGCGTGTAGGTGCCACACTTTTTTTTGTCCCCTCCCTCATCCCACGGCGATGACCTGCCAGCAGATGGTGTGGAAGGCACGCCCCTCCCTGGGAATGGTACAGGGCAGAGGGCGGGCCGTGATTCCCCACACCCGGGCCCAAATCAAGCTAATTAGCCCTTGAGAGGGATAAAGGCCGGCCGAAGATGGCAGTGCGACCGAGAGAGAGATTTACGGGCAGCTGTCCGACACCTGTGTGTGTGTGTTTGTATTTTGGGTTCAGTTTTATGTTAAACTATTATTTATATTGTCAAGCCGGTTCTCGCCTCCTCCTTTCCATTGATCCCTTTACAGGTCTATAGCTACTTTAGCTTTTCTTGACTGGCTCCATGCACTTCTATACTAAGTGCCCATATCTGTAACTACAATATATACGTTATATAAGCGAGGGATGATATTTATAACTTGTATTGAACCTTGTATTTATAAGGAACTTGTTCCTTAAATAGATGTGTTTGTTCATGCCTAGTTACGCATATGGTAATGGTGACTTCACTCACCAATGTACCGGGTCATATTACCTGTCCGCATTGCCTGCAAGATGTCATCACGGAAACTGAATACCTGAGTGGTTTACTCACCTGGTTAATCTGTGGAACTCTTGCTCTCTTTGTGTGAGTATAATAACTTTACAACTACAGCCTTAGCGCAGGGTATTCATGTACTAGATAAATACACACACAGATTGCTCAATCAAACAAAAGCTTATTATTAGAATGTGTCTGCTGTGTTTTTCCAGGTGCTGGCTATGTTGTTGCATTCCGTTCTGTGTGGACGCAGGTAAGGATGTGAAGCACAGCTGTCCAAACTGCAAGAAAGTCATTCACATTTACAAGCGTGTGTAACTCCTGCACCAGAGAACGTGGAGGAACAGCAAAGACTTTCCAAGACATGCAACCTTATTGTGAACATGTGGCGGATACGGTTCGAAGCGATGCGAAGAATGATAGAATGTATGCTATGTAATGTATACGAACTAATTTGATTAACTTCTTGTAACTTTTTCACTCTTTAAATATTTTTCTTATGCCATCTTAATATGAAGAGAAATGTATATGTAAGCCATGCATAGTTTAAGGTCTGAAAACACGTGTCTCTATGGCGCACTCTGTGTGTTTTGAGGGTCCCGTCCATCCTGACGCAACCAATGGCGAGTTTGGGGCGGGACTAAGTTAGCTCAACCAATGGGAGAAGAAGGGTGTGTTCAGAAAGCTGTTTGAAATCAATGTTATTTTTCACAATTCTGCGCATAAATTAGCTTCACTTTCATTGTAAATTTATTATTTTTTGGTACTATGTGAATAAAATACCTTTTGTTTTAGCTCTATTTGCTGTGGAACATCATTTGATGTGTTTTACATACAAACCTGAAACTTCCAGTTGGCAGTTCTTCTCCACAACAAATGAAACGTACCAGTAGATGTGCTAACACATCTCATCAGGTTGCCAGTAGAGATCTGGTAAAAGGCACAGAAAGGTTGGCACAACAAAAAACCGTGGGTGAAAACTGTTGCAACTCATATTTGATACCTCATGCCAGGGAACTTTGGAAGAACGTCTTGTTAATAATAAGAGCCAATGAAGAAGTCGTCTATGGAAGATGGAGATAAGCACCAGCAAATAGATTCTGACTGTCAAGGCTTATGGGCACAGAAAGTCATCCAGGACACCATTACTAGTGGGCACACTATCTTTCATTGGTATTTCTGCATGAGGGATGTGGAATAGGTTTGTCAGGATTAACTGTAACAGCAGGTCTAGTGGAGCAAACCATTGTCTCTAGTATATGTGAGAAACAAGATCAATATTTATCTCCTTTTTTTACTTTAAATGTCCACTTTCACACTCTTCTTCTTTTGATTTTTGCCGATTGCATCCTTCATGCACATCACCACCTACCGGTCGGGGCTGGTCAAAGGTGGAGCTTTATAGTAAAAATAGGACTTCAGTATTTATCTGTTTCTCGCCGACTCCTATCATATCGCTTCAGAATATAGGGATTCCTTTTATGCTGCCTTTATGTGCTTTTTGGAGCTTCAACGATTTGGTCACCATTCACTTGTATTGCATGGACCTACAGAGCTGAGATATTCTCCTAAAAATCTTAATTTGTGTTCTGCAGAAGAAAGACAGTCACACACATGTGGGATGGCACGAGAGTGAGTAAATGATGAGAGAATTTGCATTTTTTGGTGAACTGTCCCTTTAAAGTATCGAAGTATCGCGGCATTACCGTGTGCCTTAAAGTACCATGAAAACCTCACGTTAAACAGAAGTCTTTTAAAATATCACATGGCGCCATCTAGAGATGCATTGTAGTCCATATTATTTACATTACACTGTTGTACTCAAGAAAATGCCAAAATGATTGTACTTGACTGCTTTGAATTATTGTTGAATGCTTTGCTAATAAATTCTCGTGGGGGAGCATGCTCTTTATTTGAGGTGTTAAAACATATATATATATATATATATTTAATAAAATAGTTGGGTATGGTTATATGTCCATAGTTTGAGCTCCACCTCTCTCTCCGTCACATCAGCCTGTTTCATTGATACTGATCAGGAAGGAAGAGCATCAGCGTTTCCCAGTTCTCTAGTGATCACAAACACACAGGTAAGTGTTTGTGTTTTACATTGAAAAAGTAGATAAAGTTTATTATTTTGGTGGACTGGTCAGAATCAGCTGATATCGCACTGTCACGGTGAAGTTTGTATGATCAGCGACAATTCAATCGGTTTCAGTGTTGACAACTAGTTTCAATGGAAAGAACGTCGCTAAATGTCGTCATGCGCTAATTAGCATATTCGTGACGTTTACACATCTCATTTGCATTTAGCATAGTGTCCGCCCTTTACATATGTTTTCTTCTCTGTGCTTACCGTACATACTGTAATACCCTATTAACTCCAAATATCTATCAATCACTCAGAAAGTTAGAAGCGACGGTAACTTTCTTATCGTTTCTCTCACAGAGCGTTACAAACCACTATGTGCATATTTACAAAAATCTATGTGGATTTATAGAAAAAAAAACTGTGCAACTTAACAATTTTTTTTGCATATTTAAACAAGTGTCTGAATTCAGAGAGTTCAGAAACAGGAATGAACAACCATCTAAAAATCTCCTGTAATTAAGTGCATGAAAAGAAAAAAAAATAAACGGTCAAATTAAACTAAAGGAGCAGACAATACAGACTCGTGATTGGTCCTTGATAACGCTGTTTGCACATGCGCAGCTCATTCACGTCTATGTCAGGTGCCGTGCGGTCAACTGATTGTGTTGCTCCGCCTTCTCGCCTGCTCACCTCTCTTGCCCTGTCCCAAATGGCGCACTTCATGCGGACTTTCGGTCTCGTGGACTTAAATTGCGCGTGCTCGCTGAGTCTACGAGTCCGTAGGCCGTCCCATTTAGCATTTTAACGCTCTGAAGTGTGCTCAGCAGCGCCCCCTTTGTACCCTTGAAGCGGTCTTCCGCGAAGCCCGCATAGATCCAGGCTTCACGCACTTCAAGTACCCAGGAGTCCTTGCGAAAGGCCAATCAGACAACTGGTGTGAAGAGCGCTTTCGCTCACGGACACAGACAATTGATAACATGGCTGAGAAGAAAATATTTAAGTGTAAGTATCATTATGGTTTTTATGACTGTGTACATTTTACCAGTTGTTACCTACAGTTTATACAAACATTATGGTCATCGACCAGTGGTTGATGTCTCAAACATAGTAATAGCGCTGAATAATAGGCTGATCGCATAACGATTCATTATATAGAACCGAATGGCAGGGCTTTACTGAGTCATATGGAAGTGAAGTATGGATATTTAAACCTGTAAATTAAAAACGACATAAAAAAACAAGGTACACATAAAAAATATAAAATACATATATATATATATATATATATATATATATATATATATATATATATGTATATAAAGAAAAAGAAAATTAAACAGTAAATCAAATAATAATGACTTAATGCATTAACGACTTTTGACAAGTTATATGTTTATCTACAAAGTCAATAACATTTACTTTCCTCCGTGCATAACATCAGCATTTGTATGCATGAAAAATAATCTTGTCTTCTACGACGTCGGAGCGTATAAATGTGATTTCTCTGCATGGCAAGCCATCTTGCAAACACAATAGTAAAAACAACAACAATAGGCAGCATATTTCCCCGAACCAAACCTGCAGCTCCTGTCCAACAATAACCACGCTTCACGATCGAGTCTGTCCCAAAAATACTTCTCAATGCGCCCTTGTGGACTTGCGCGAGGGGCCCTATAAGTCTGCACTACATGACGTCACCGAAGTGTGGACTCTGAGGAAGTTCACAAGTCCGGAGTGTGCCATTTGGGACAGGGCCTCTCTGTCAGTCTCACTGAACATAGTAGACGCAGAGAGAGGTGTGCCTCCGAGTCCGGGCAGGTAAGCAAGACCACGCCCTCGAAGGACAGTATTGGTGACTTTCTTCTACGGAAGTAGCTAAGGTTTGTCCAAAAAGTCGCTAGATTTGTCGCTAGTCGCGTTTTTTTTAATAAAAGTCGCTAAGTTGGCAACACTGAGCAACTTGTGTGTTTCTCTCACCGGCTCTTCCTGCTTCCAGTGACGCGTCCTTGGAGGGGGCGTGGCTGAGGGGGTTCCACTTCAGCGGGCGGGGGGAATGCAAAGCTTGTTTGCTTTTAAGTTTTGAGATGTGGTTTAAATGTGTGTGTATTGCTTTTGATTTCCTCTCATTTTGAGAATGTTTGTTTATTGGATCATTTGATCCTGTAATGTATACTTTGCATATGTAAGGGTTTCATTTACCTTCTCTCCCCGCTCGAATGGTTTCGACCAGGGGTCTAGAAAGTTTTTCACTAAGGACAATTATTTTATTTTTCGACAGAGCCATAGCACAAACGAATTATGTACTATTTAAAAAAAAAAAAAAAAGTTTTTCAATAATATAAAATGTTTATATTTCCCATAGACTACTCAAAAATTGCCTTTAAAATATCCTGATATCCAATTACATCATCAACCCCCTGCCAAGGGTCGGTGAATAATTTAGCCTTATTGATTTTACTTAAAGATTTTAATTAATTAATTGAAACATGAAATCTTAAACAAAAGACATTTCTAAATTCAAATTGCACTTTCGAAGCACTTACGAAGTGATTAAAAAATCTTATAATTAACCACCTCCCCCAATCCAGACTATTTACCGTCCCAACGGCCCAATTTGCCATCACGCAAGTATCACAACAGGTGAAAAATTACTAATAACCTACAAATTAAGAACTAAAGACAATTATAATGTAAAGATAATAATTATCATAGTAATAAAGCCTAATAATTTCCCTTATGTTCCTAAAATAATGCTGCTAAATGTGTGGTTGAGGTTGGAGGTTTTGGTCTGAAAAAGATACATATTTAAGTATTTTTAACTCTGTATAAATGATCGCTTCTGGTCATCAGTAGTACACGCATTCACGAGAGCGCTGAGTTCAGTGAGTTTTTCTTTAAATGTGTTCTGCTGAAGAAAGAATGTCATACACACGGGATATCATGATGCGAGAATTTTCATTTTCCAGTGAACCCATTAAAGTCAGTCTGTCTTTGACCATGGGAGGGGGGACACTGTCCGAGTGTATTTTTTATTTGATTTTTGCTCTTTAAGCACAGGGCAATGTGGAAAAACTGCTCCAATTCATGTTCGATTGTTGAGTCATCAATTCTAAATTCTTTTGTTCTTTCTCATGAATAGATTGTTACTAATGGAGAAAGGCCACAATCCCCCTCCGTATCCTGGTCCTCAGGCGGACCAACCCAACATGTCCTACCCCGGACAACCACCTGCATACCAACCTCAACCAGGTCAGTTGACCCTAAGTTTCACATAGCTGGATTTTTGACTATCCGCATATATCTGGTCCAAATGGTGTGGCTGGTCATATAAAATGGAACTGGTTCTGTTGGTTTCCACCATGTGTTTTAATGTTTTTACAGGTCTGGGGTACCCCAATCTACCCACGCAGCAGGATGCTATGACTTCAGCCTCTGTAGCTCAAGCAGTCCAACCTGTGTATGCCGTAGGTATGTCATTATGTCACAACTGAAACTCAGCTGGAGAAGCCGGTCAACCAGCATGGTCTTTTTGGTGAAATTAGTTCATCAGACTCAGAATGAGCTTTATTGCCAGTATGCATACGTACTAGTAATTTGACTTACATTTACATGTATGCATTTGGCAGACGCTTTTATCCAAAGTGACTTACAGTGCACTTATTACAGGGACAATCCCCAGAGCAACCTGGAGTTAAGTGCCTTGCTCAAGGACACAATGGTGGTGGCTGTGGGGATGGAACCGACAACCTTCTGATTACCAGTTTACCAGTTATGTGGTTTAGACCACTACACCACCACCACTCCACTTGCTGACTTGGTGACAGAAGCTTCCAGTGCACAAACAATACAACAACAAGACAGAGATTATAATAAAAATATAGAATAAAAATAAAAAGCGAATAGAAAATATAAGTATATCTAGAAATACAAAATAATATATTTATATATATTGTCACAGTCTCCCTCATGTTTCCTAGGACTCTTATTTTAAAGTGTTTCCCCGGGACTATGTTTCCCATCATGCACTGCCCTCATCAGTCCCTGATTGCTCTCACCTGTTTTCCATTCCCTCATTAGCTTCTGTTTGTATAAATACCCCTTAGTTTTTGCACTGTTTGTCAGTTCTTGTTTTGCGTTCCCGTTTGTTGTTTGACTGTCATCATTTTGATTAAAGTCTGCAAATAGATCCTACATCTCAGCAACCATTCGTTACACGCATGTACAAATACAAATCTATTGTATACAGAAGCGAGGGAATGTAATGGCAGAAGAGGTGTGGTATGTTGGATAAATATAAATAGATTAAGCTTTGTATTGCATATTAATTATTGCTCAATGGGGCAGTTTAAACTGTTCATGAGATGGAAAACTGTTCCTGTGACGGTTCTGGTGCTCAGTGCTCTGTAGCGCCGGCCAGAAGGCAACAGTGGGATGGGCGAGTGGGGTCCAGAGTGATTTTTCCAGACCTGTTCGTCTCTCTGGAAGTGTACCGTACTTGAAGGAAGGGCAGGGGAGCAACCAATAATCCTCTCAGTAGTCCGAACTGTCCTCTGTAGTCTTCTGATTTCGTAGCTGCACCAAACCAGACAGTTATTGAAGTGCAGAGGACAGACTCAATGACTGCTGAGTAGAACTGTTTCAGCAGCACCTGTGGCAGGTTGAACTTCCTCAACTGGCGAAGGAAGTACAACCTCTGCTGGGCCTTTTTCACAATGGAGTCGATGTGGGTCTCCCACTTCAGGTCCTGTGAGATGGTAGTGCCCAGGAACCTGAATGACTCCACTGCTGCCACAGTGCTGTTTAGAATGGTGAGGGGGGTCAGTGTTGGGGTGTTCCTCCTAAAGTCCACTATCATCTGAGTGTGTTCAGCTCCAGGATGTTTATCTGGTGAAAGTCATACATTTCTAGTTAGAAATGAACAAAATACCAATATTGAGACCAATAACAGCTTGTGTTCAAAATTATGTTCTTGCCTTTACTACGGTAAGCCTTAAGTAATAATTTTGTATTCACACCAATACACAATTAACTTCAGCTTATTTGACTTTAACTTCGGCTTTGAAAAAGCCGACAATGCAAGAAAACTGCGTTTACATGTGATTTGAAATCATTGGATATTCTTTGCTTTCGACATCAACAGGTTTAAAGAGGCATGCGCATAGCACACATTAGATAAGCCGGTAAAGGCGACGTTAACAAGCAAAGGGGGAACCTACACATACATCTACATATGCCGATTGGTTCTTGTATTCTAACCCGTTTATGACCTTACCCCCATAAAATAAAACCATTTAAGCCATTTACATGACCTTACATCTTGTCGGCTTATTTAAAATAATAAAAATAATTGCAGTTCTATGTTTCAACCACAGATGTCGATAGAGAGCACATAATTCTGTTATGTACCTTTAAGAAGCCAGGTTGGAACACCAGCATAAACGCCAAGGCTGTAACTACAGTATGAACTACAGTATAACTATGATCAAGAATATGATATGTTGTCTCTGTGTTTGTAGTAACACAGGTGATTGCTTTGCCCCGCCATTTGACTGATGTCCCGGGGGAGATGAAATGTCCTCACTGTCAGCAGCAGGTTGTCTCTGAGACGAAATATGTCAACGGTGCGCTCACCTGGACCATCTGTGGAAGTCTTGGCATTTTTCTGTAAGGAACCATGTTCATTATTACTCAATAGGATAACACAAACTCACACACACTGAAGTTCATAGGTAGTGTCAATGGGGTGTCAAAAGCTCGTGTGAGGTGCATATTAGTCTCGCCTAACTAGACTTTTGACTATTGCCATAATTTCTGGAACTACAATTGAACAAATGCGCACCTTTGCGGTACACACTACACAAGCGCAAGACGTGAGCAAACATCAGAGAGCAACAATTAAGTTGTAATTATTTTTTGACATTTCTTTGCAAATTTATTAGCTTGCTAGCTGGAAATCAAAAGGAATGTGATGTCAACAGGGATGGATTATGACTTGCAAAGGCCCTGGGGCCAATTATCTCCAATGGCCCCCCTCCACCCAAAAGTTGTGTTCATGTCCAAAAGGGTTTTCAAGCGGGGGGATCACCAAACTATATTGCACAGCCTTAAAGCCCAGGGCACCCCTGGGCAGTCAAAGGCCCCAGGGCACTGGCCCCATTGGCCTGATAGGTAATATGTCCCTGGACGTCAAAGGCACCGAGGGGCCAAAATTAGACACAGAGGGGCCAAATTTGGGGGCATAACAATTCAGAACCAACATGTCAATTTCCTGCAAGATCTTTTGTTTGCACGGCATCATTTCATGTTTTGATGTTCAAAACGTCCAGGCAGTGCTATAATCAATACAGTCTAACAAAAAAGTACAGATGTTGTACAGATATCACTGGGGTCATATATTGTACAATCTGACATGCAACAACCATGAAGGACATCAAACGTCTCAGTTTCAGGCTGAGAGTAGGAGCAATAAAAACAAACCCTTACAAACTGACAGTGTGTGTTTTTGTCTTTGCAGGATCTGGCCGTTTTGTTTGATACCGTTCTGTGTGGATGCCTGTAAGGATGTAGAACATCACTGTTCAAACTGCAAAAGTAACGTCTACCTGTACAAACGAATGTAACTTGTTCTGACGTAAAGAACATCTGGACAAATCTTCAGAAATATTATTTTGGAGAATTTAGGAGAGATCTCTTAAACATTAACCAAAAGTGTTCCAGTGCCTTAATAATTCAGCCTTTACTGGACATACCTGGATTTACTGTATGCTTACACTGTTATATTATGTATAGTTTAAAACTGTGACCCTGTTGGAGCGCCATGACTCTGATTGAAGATTTATGTTTTAATGGACTGATCAGTTACATGTTAATGCAATTAAAGGAATATTTCGGGTTCAATACAAGTTAATCTCCTTTAGCAGCCTTTGTGGCATAATGTTGATTACCAGAACATTTAACTGACACATTAGTCTCCCTCCAGACCTCCTGGGGGTGAGGCATGGACAAATCCCCCTCAGTTTTGCTGAGAGTTGAGGGCAGAGGAGTATGCACAGTAAGTCCAAGCTTGGTTCTGAGAATTGTATGCTGTGCGCATTGGCCTTACAGTTGCCCAAATATTAAAAACACTTCAAAATAGGGGGTCTGGGTAGCTCAACGAGTATTGATGCTGTCTATCACACCTGGAGTCACGAGTTTGAATCCAGGGTGTGCTGAGTGACTCCAGTCTCCTAAGCAACCAAATTGGCCCGGTTGCTAGGGAGGGTAGAGTCACATGGGGTAAACTCCTCGTGGTGGTGATTAGTGGTTCTCTCAATGGGGCGTGTGGTGAGTTGTGTGTGGATCATGGAGAGTAGCATGAGCCTCCACATGCTGGGAGTCTCCGTGGTGTCATGCACAACGAGTCACGTGATAAGATGCGCGGATTGATGGTCTCAGAAACGGAGGCAGCTGAGAGTTGTTCTCCACCCGGATTGAGGTGAGTAACCGCGCCACCACAAGTACCTACTAAGTTGTGGCAATTGGGCATTCCAAATTGGGCAGAAAAAGGGGATAAAAACACGCTTTAAAACGTTCCTGAGACCTCTGTGTGCATCTTTGAAATGCCCCGTTCACCGTTGATCTGTGGGGAACCTATCAAGGGCTTCATATACTTTATTACTTGGTGGAATAATTGTTTATTTATTATTAATAATGCGTTAAACTGTTTATTAAAAATGTTATCATATTGCTGTTGTCGGCATTGTTTTATTTACCGAACACCGTTCTGTGTCGTGCCTAAGAACGCCCCCACTGTAACGCACGGCCTCTCATGGATTAGTGCTTTAATATGATTTGGCATTAAGATTAACTGACCCTTTACATGTTTGTCAGATTCACTTTACCCCCTACCACCAGCATTTGGGTTCGGGGTTCCACCAACCACAGTTCAGTGCACCATAGTCCCACACTAGCCGATTTTTCAGGTTTGAGCTTCATTAACCGAATTGCTGGCCTTGTGGCGGGAGATGAAGAGCACATTAATGTCTGCCAGTGGGAGGTTGTAATTTCTTGACCTTCAGGACTCCCTGCTGAGTTGGAGGCTTCAAAAATTTAAAAAGCACATCAAGTCTGCTTGATAAAAAGTTCTGTCGCCAGGTCGGGTTCTTTCGGTGAGTGTTCAGCACCAGTGACCTGTCTACATGTATTTAAATCCAATCCTGTGTTCTCTAGTGTTATAAAACTGGGACTTTTTTTTCTCTGGGAATAAAACACTATCATGTACTAGAATGATCACAATAAACTCTGAGTTTTGGGAACATTAATGTGGTTCCTTGCTTAAACTGGAGGGAATATGACAGTCATGACTGGTTGACCTTTTCATATTTGTTCAGTCTTTAATAGGTGTGTTCGTACATGTGTCAATGGGTCATATTACATACAGTATTTTCAACTTTAGGGGCGGTTGCGGGTCAGCTGCTAATCGCAGGGTTGGTGGTTCGAATCCCGGCCCACATGACTCCACATGCCGAAGTGTCCTTGGGCAAGACACTGAACCCCAAGTTGCTCCCAATGGCAGGTTAGCGCCTTGCATGGCAGCTCTGCCGTCATTGGTGTATGAATGTGTGTGTGAATGGGTGAACGAGTCACAGTGTAAAGCGGTTTGAATACCGCTAAGGTATATATAAGTGCTGACCATTTACCACTTAAAATCTCAATGCTTTGCTCAACCCTTTTTACATTAAACATTAAAAATATTCTATTCTGCTGTACAGAACTATTGCAAAGTCCACCAACTATAACTCATGTGCTAGTGAAACATTGTATTATGGCACTTTTCGTACCTCTGTCTCCTTAAGATGATTCGCTTATGTTTTCCTCTTTTGTAAGTCGCTTTGGATAAAAGTGTCTGCCAAATGAATACATGTAAGGCAGCATAAGTCGGGTTATTCGGATTCCTTCTCTAGCCTTACTCTCCCAATTATGTGTGTTTGTTACAAAGATACACAAAAACAAAAAAACACCTGTCTATCTGTAATTATCCTCATTATATGTATTACATTTGCCGGCTGCCATCTTGTTTAAGTGTTTATGTCAAGCATTAACAAAGATATGAAGGTTTGGAGTCCACAGTGGAGGAGGACAAAGATGGACGCTGACTATCACACCTGGAGTCGCCGGTTCGAATCCAGGGTGTGTTGAGTGACTCCAGTCAGCCTTCCTAAGCAACCAAATTGGCCCGGTTGCTAGGGTGGGTAGAGTCACGTTGGGTAACCTCCTCATGGTCGCTATAATGTTGTTCTCGCTCTCGGTGGGGTGTGTGGTGAGTTGTGCGTGGATGCTGCGGAGTATAGCGTGAAGCCTCCACACGCGCTAGGTCTACACGTTAACACGCTCAATAAACCACGTGATAAGATGCGCGGATTGACGGTCTCAGACGTGGAGGCAACTGAGATTCATCCTCCGCCATCCGGATTGAGGCGAATCACTACGGCACCACGAGGACTTGGAGCGCATTGGGAATTGGCCGTTCCAAACTGGGGAGAAAATGTAAAAAAAAGAAGAACTGAAACAGCTTTGCTGTAATAACCATGTTCTCCTCACTGTTCATCAGGAATGCCAGTTATTCTGCATATCATCATATAGCTGATCTGAATTTGCATTAGCAGCCCTCATACCTCCCAGCTCCACCCACTCTCTCGCTATAAGATCAGTAAGTTCTGCTTTCTCTTTATATTCTCTGAGTGAGATTATACAGAAGAGCATCAGGTCTCGAGGTATGTGTAATATCCTCATGTGTTTTTTACTTTGGTGTACTGTAGTCACTATTGAAGTCATTATAGTTCATGATAATAGATATATAAACACTTGATGTTTTGACTTTACTCATTTCAGTGTAATTGTACAGTATGTTCTTGTGTAGTTGCTGTAAATTACAAATACATTTTCCATAATTAGGTGAAAACTGTATATATGTTTGTTTATTGTCCCCATTGTTGAGGGTTTTTATGCCCAGTGTTGATATTTGTGCATGCTGGGTTGAAACCCCAAACCAAAAGTTCACCAGAAAACAAACACAGAGTTAAACCACATTACGTTAATATACAAAATAGACTAAAATGTAATTAGTTGACCTTACTTGTATATTTTAGGTCAGTGAGTTTGCATGTTTTTTTAAGTGAACACTTCAGTGAACTACATCATTTAAAGGGACAGTTTACCCAAAAATGAAGTTCTCTCATCATTTACTCACAATCATGACATCCGAGGTGTGTATAACTTACTTTCATCTGCAGAACACAAATTAAGATTTTTAGAAGAATATCTCAGCTCTGTAGGTCCTTAAAATGCAAGTTTTCATTTTTGAGTGAACTGTCCCTTTAAATACAGTTAACTAGTAAAATTAACTAATCTGTTATTAAAGCATCATTATTTTATTTCATTGTTTAAATTGAGTTATAGCACATCTTAAACAGTATGAGGGAAATTATGATTGGGCTCTGGGTCAGCCAGTACTTCTTAGTGCACAGAAATATGCCCTTTTTATATATGCCCCAAACAATTGAGTAGCGAACAATTCATTCAGCTTTCCCTTCCCAGTACAGCAGTTTGCCTCTAACTCAACCACACAAAGAGAAACAAAGGAGAATATGGTTAATTGATTACTTAATCAGAACACAACTATAATAATTTCAGATCGTTCTCTAGTTTTTTATCATGAGCTTTCATCTTTTTTACAGTTCAAATGATTGCTTTCTCCGCACCACCCATACAAGGGACGGTCATGGCTGCACCCACCGTAACCCAAACAGTCCAGTCTGTATCTGGTGAGCGCTCATGCCTTAGTTTCACATTGTGTTACGAGACTTTGGTTTTGGAGTTAACATGAAGGTTCCTGCATAACACCTTAATGTGAAAGGCTTCATGTGGTGTACAGGAAGATTTACCTTACTTGAAGATTTAAATCTGATTTAAGATTGTGCAACTTTTCTATTTCCTGTATGTTTGTTGTTAATTATCTTACAATTAACAATAAAAACAGTATTAATAATAAATAATGATAATAACAATAAATACTGAGTGAATACTAATCACGAATTCCATTGAAATGATCCATCTGCTCAAAAAATAAAAATAAATAAATAAATAAAAAATCACACAGTAATGTCATTCTGGGGTTTGATAGCAAATCTTTGGTTGCCCTTAATTAATTAAATCCATTGTGAGAAACATTGCAGTTCATTATGACTGCCACTAGGGGGAGAAATACAAAATTCGAATGTTAATGTCAGAGACAGTGAAAAGGTGTCTTAAAGGAAAACATACGGTTACAATTCACTGTTTTCTGCCTTGTGTTTTGCCTCTATCATTTGTTCCTCCCGGACTACACTTCCCATAATCCTCTGCTCTGATCACTTCCAGCTGTTCCTATTGTTCTCACCTGTGTTCCATTCCCTCATTAGTCAGTTTGCATATAATGCCCTTATTTCTGTTCAGTCCATGTCAGTCGTTATGTGTTTGACCTCCCGTGTATTTTCTGAGCCAATCGTAGATGTTTCCTGTATTCCTCCAATTGTGGATGTATCTTTTGTTACCCCATTAATCTGTACTTTGTTTATTTTATAAAATACTTTAAGATGCAGTTAGATCTTGCTTCTTTGACGGCCTTCCTTGTAACAGAACAACTGAACTGCGCCTTTCAATCAGCTGCCTGAGCAAACTGACCCGTCCCTGAATATTCCCATCTGTTTTGTGTCTTTGCCAAATACACAGACATTACGACTCAACCCTGAAGTCCATGAACACAATCGGACTCATCACACACCAGTGCAGGGAGTTGCCGGTGACAGGAGACTATATATGGGAGGATTACGTGAGTTTAACTCTAGAAACTCTTAATTCAGAGGATCCTCCTCTCCCTACCCTGAACCCGGTTTCCAAGCCTCCCACCCAGCCAAGCCTGAGTCTGCTCCATGCCATGTCATAGCCATGCCTGAGTCTGCTCCATGCCATGTCATAGCCACGCCTGAGTCTGCTCCATGCCAGGCCAATGAGCCAATGCCCATGCCTACAACGGCCAATGAGCCAAAGCCCATGCCTGCCATGGCCAAGGAGCGACAGAGGTCGTTTCCAAGTCTCTGCCAGTGTTTACGACAACAGAGGTCGTTTCAAAGTATTAGTCAGTGTTCATGACCACAGAGGTTGTTCCCGAGACTATGTCCATGCCTACAACCACAGAGATAGCTCCCGAGACTCTGCTCATGTTCACGACCACTGAGGTAATTTCCCTGTCACCCTGGACTCTTTGCCTTGAACTTGCCACGGCTCTTCTACAGCTTCGCCCCTTGAGCCTCCCATGGCTCCGCCTGCCATGGCTCCACCCCTCGAGCTTGCAACAGCTTCGCTTTCCATGGCTCCAGTCTCTAGTCTGTGGTCACCACCCAGTTCTCCTGACCCTTTTTCAGCTCTGTGGCCATCAACCAGACCTCCTGATCCAGTCCCTACCCTGAGGTGGTTCCCTGGGTCTCCTGGCCAACCAACTGATCTGCTCTGGTCTCATGGCCATCAGCCTAATCTGCTCTTGTCTTCTGAGTCTCCTGGCCATCTGCTTCATCTGTTCTGGACTTCTGGGTCTCTCGGCGAACTGCCTGTTCTGCTCTAGTCTTCTGGGTCTCTTGATTGTCTGCATGATCTGCTCTGGTATCTCTGGTCTCATGGCCATCCGTCTGATCTACTCTGGTCGTCTCGATCTCCTGGCCAGCTGTCTGATCTCCTCAGGTCTTCTGTATCTCATGTCAATCTGTCTGATCTGCTCTGGTCTCCTGACTGTCCGCCTGGTCTTCTCTGATCTCCCTGCTCTCCTGAACATCCGCCTGATCTGCTCTGGTTTCCTTGGTTCCCTGGTTATCTGCCTGATCTGCCATGGTTTCCTTGGTCCCCTGGTCGTCTGCCTTATCTGCCCTGGTCCACTGGTCGTCCGCCTTATCTGCCCTGGTTTCCTTGGTCCCCTGGTCGTCCACCTGATGTGGACTGGTTTTCTTGGTCCCATGGTCATCTGACTGGTCTACCATGGTTTCCTTGGTCAAATGGTCATCTGCCTGATCTGATCTGTTCTCCTGGGGCCTCTGGCCAACAGCTTGATCTACTCTGGAATCTCTGTTCTTCAGCTCCATCTTGGCCCTACCTCCTCTTCCTGCACTCCTTGGGCATCAGGTTCCACCTGTTAATTTCAAAGAGAGGGAAAGGCCAACACTGAGCATCAGTGGGAGTGAGAGAGGAGAGAGAGAGGGAAATAAACACTTACTCGCCGGTTCTCTGATACGTCGTAGTCTGGTGCTCGGCCACTCCTCCACCCTCTAGTGGACGACAGCCGGGCCTCCCAGGATGGATCGGAGGTAGTTCTACAGCCCCTGGTAGACGGTTTAGTCCTACAACCCCTGGCATTTTTGGTAGATGGTAGGGGTCTCCCCTGCCCCTGGCAGCGGTAACCACTCCAGACAGTTGGTTGGGAGCCCCTCCTCCCCTCGTGGTCAGTGGCCATACCTCTGCTTCCAGGCGGCCGTGGCTCCTTCATCCTCCGGTGGTTGGCCATGGCTGCTCCTTTGGGGTGGATGGTAGCGGTGTGAACTCCACTACGGTGCATCCCTCCTCCTTCCTGGATTTCGGCACCAGTGTAAAGGGATTAATGAAAAGGAGAAGGCGAGAACCAGCTTGATAATATAAATGATATTTAATTAACTACTTAATCAAAAGACGCAAACACACAGGTGTCGGACAGCTGCTCGTAAATGCTCTCTCTCAAACCGCCATCTGCAGTTGGCCTTTATCCCTCTCGGAGGCTTGATTTGCCTGATAAGGGGCCGGGTGTGTAAAATCACGACCCGGCCCCACACTCTGCCCTGTCACATCACCTGTGTTCCATTCCCTCATTAGTCAGTTTGCATATAATGCCCTTATTTCTGTTCAGTCCTTGTCAGTTGTATGTGTTTGACCTCAAGTGTATTTCCTACTCCCATCATGGATGTTTCTTTTGTTCCTGTGTTTACTCTGTTAATCTGTACTTTATTTATTTTATTAAATACTTTAAGATGCATCTAGATCCTGCTCCTGTGACCTCCTTCATTGTGACACATACTTCATATTTTAAAGAAATTATTAAAAAATATACTAAAATTAATTTCTATTCATCATACATCATATACATTGGCTTTTTAAATATATTTTGAATAACTTACCAGAGTTAGACATTGTAAGACTTTCTTTAGCCCAAGTTTAAAACAAAATTAAAGCTTTAAACCAGTGCAACAACACATATAATACTCTGCCATCACATTCTATGAATATAAAAGAAAAAAATGGAAAGTGGGTGTTATTCTCAAACATAATAAAAAAAAAAAAACTTTTTGTTTCAGCTCCAGTGAGTACATTTTACAACATACAACCCACACAAGGGCCAGTCATGGCTTCATCCACTGTGACTCAAACTGTTCAGTCAACATCTATGCCTGGTGTAGGTGAGCGTTCATGCCTTAGTTTCACTATGTAAAGCGTTTGATTGTTGTATTATAAAAGCGCTATATAAATGTTACATTCATTCATTCGTGGATTTTAGCTAGTAATTTTTACTCCACTGTAGAGCCCAAAGTATACTTGGGCGCTTGACACCTGTACGCATACGGGCCAATTTTTCTAACCGCGTGTACTTGCACATTTGCTAACAAAATCTAGAGTCACCACTCGCCACTCATTAATTTTCACGCAGTCAAATGGAGGATAGTTCGAAAAGCTAGAGAGTTCGACTGTAAACATAAGCTAGCATACGGGCCAAAAAATGACGTATACTGTAATTGGGCTTACATCATAAACACATTCATGTTTGGCACCACTCTGTGGACATTTCACCCAAAATCTGGAGCTCATTCCCTGGAGGAGGGCGTGCTTTAAGTCCAGTCTGCCGGCAGGTCATCCCCATCTACCTGGATGAGGGAGGGGACAAGGGGAGGGAAACAGAAACAATTAAAATGGGGGGGGTACTTCCTGTAACAGTGTAGTACCCCCCCAAAAACACTGTAAAATTGAAAAGAGGGAAAAGGCCAACGCAGAGCGACAGTGAGAGAGAGAGAGAGAGAGAGAGAGAGGAGAGAGAGATGAAAAAAAAAAAAACTCTTACTCGCCAGTTCTCCGATACGCCGCAGCTTGTTCCTCGGCCACTCCTCCACCCTCTATCGGACGACAGCCGCGCCTCTCTGGGCGGATCAGAGGCAGTCCTCCAGCCCCTGGCGGACGGAACACCCCGCCGTGTTCTCGGGGAACAGAAGGGGTCTCCCCCGCCCCTGGCAGCGGTTCTCTCGCTCCAGGCGGTCGACAGTGAGCCCCTCCCTGCTCGCGGTTGGCGGTCTTAAACCCTGGTGCGTTTCAGCGGCCGGTAGGCGACTCCTGCGCCCCTGGCAGCGGCCCGGACCGCTCCAGGCGGTCGGCTAGGAGCCCCTTCTCCCCTCGCGGTCGGCGGCCATAGTCCTCTTTCAGGCGGCTGGGCTCCTCGTCCCCTGCAGATGGCCGTGGCTGCTCCGTTGGGGTGGACGGTAGTGGCGAGAACTCTACTACGGCATATCCCTCCTCCTTCCCGGGATTCGGCACCAGTGTAAAGGGATTCAATGGAAAGGAGGAGGCGAGAACTGGCTTGACAATATAAATAATGGTTTAATGATAAACTTAAAAGACAACATAAACACACACATGACGGACATGTCCGTAAATGATCTCTCTCTCCCACACGATCCTCTGCAGTCAGCCTTTATCCCTCACGGAGGCATAATTAGCCTAATACGGGACCGGGTGTGTAGGATCACGACCCGGCCCCACCCTCCGCCCTTCCACAGGTACATTCCCTGAAAAGTGGCTTACAGAATTTGTAAGTTCAGATGCCTTATTTTGAATAATGACTGTAACAGAATATGTTGTTCATGAGCGATATTTCATGTCTTCATGCAAGAGCTAGCGTTGTTTTGAGCACTATAAGAAATACTGTATATTAATAGTATTTAAAAACTAAATTGCCCTTTTTTTATGAAATATTAAAACAAGATATTACTATAAATAAATATATTAAAATGCCAAAAAATTTAATTGTATTGAACATAGAAGAGAAGTCATTATATGAATTGCCTTTTTAAATATAATTTTGAAACTTAATAGAGCTGGACGAGAAAGGATCACGTTACCGACCCATTTCTATACGCAATAATGATATACATGTCACTACAAATGATGGAAGTTGTTTTCAGTTTCACTCAAATGGATCTGTACATTCATCATGCACTTTAAACTTTTTGTTTCAGCTCCAGTGAGTACAGTTTACAACATACAACCCATACAAGGGCCAGTCATGGCTTCATCCACTGTGACTCAAACTGTTCAGTCAACATCTATGCCTGGTGTAGGTGAGTGATCATGCCTTAGTTTCACTTTATATTATTCTGTAAGTCTAACTAGAATGTGCTTATGCTGCTATATTCTGTTTGTACAACCAGTGGAAGACAGGGGGAGTTTTCTGGAATAAGTTTGAAAACAGTAACTATTTTTGCACTTCCATTCGGTGATGCTACTGGCGCAGAAATTACACACTTCACCTCTTTGAGTGTGGAAAGATCTGTTGAGACTTTACTCTCAATGCCCCTCTCTTAAAATGTCAAGGCTGTAATAATGAACAGCAACTGTGATCGTAAATATGATCGATCTTTGTGTGTTTATAGTCCCACAGATTGTAGTGGTGCCCCCCCGTCTGACTGATGTCCCAGGGCAGATGAAATGCCCACACTGCCAGCACCAGGTTGTCACGGAGACGACATTCATCAATGGTGTGCTTGTCTGGGTCATCTGTGGATGTCTTGGCATTCTCGGGTAATTAACCATATTCACTATAGTCTTGCATAGTCCGAATTTACCATCAACCAACCTGGTCTCATAGAATCACTTCGATAGAGAAAGTCTTTTGTCTTTGCAGGATCTGGCCATTCTGTTTGATTCCGTTCTGTGTGGATGCCTGCAAGGATGTAGAACATCGCTGTGCTTTCTGCAAGACCCTCGTCTACGTGCACAAACGCATGTAAATGGTTCCGGAGCAAAGCAAATCTAAACAAATGACCAAAAAATAAATAAAAACTTCAGCAGACTTAAGAGAACTCAAACCAAGAGTGTCCCAAATCCTTAAAAATTGTTTCAGCCTTAATGGTATAGAACTGTTTTAGATATATTTTCATTTGTTTCTATTTTTTTATCACTCACAGACAGACAGACAGACAGACAGACAGCTTGTTTATTTGATTACAATTTTGTTCTTAATTTAAATATTTGGGTTCAATCACTCAATATAAGCAAACACTTGTTCACCTCAGACATAATAAAAATAAAAATTTCAGAGCATGTTTTTTCTGTTAATGTCCGAGCACTGAGATGAGTTGGCATTTTAGATCAAATAAATACAGTACCACAGGCGACTCCGATGACTGACATTCCTGACTTTCACTTTACCCTCCATCACCCCCATATGGATTCAGAGTTCCATTGAAAAAGCTTTGGGAAAATTGCTTTTTGGTTCTCCCCAGATTTTCCTTGTGCCCCCACCACTCTTATTTAAATTTAATAAAAAAAAATATATATCAATATTTAGAGGGTGGTGCAGCGGTTAGCACTGTCGCCTCACAGCAAGAAGGTTGTGGGTTCAAACCCTGGTTGCCCTGGCCTTTCTGTGTGGAGTTTGCATGTTCTCCCCGTGTCTGTGTGGGTTCTCTCCGGGTACTCCCCAGATTTTCCTTGTGCCCCCACCGGCTTCCTCCCACCATCCAAAAAGACATGCAGGCTAGGTTAATTGGTGTCTCCAAAAAAAAATTGCCCTAGGTGTGGATGTGGATGTGGAGGTGAGCGTGAGTGTATGTCTGTCTATGTGTGGCCCTGCGATGGACTGGCGACCTGTCCAGGGTGTCCCCCGCCTTTCGCCCAATGTTAGCTGGGATAGGCTCCAGCCCCCCGTGACCCTGTACACAGGATAAGCGGTTGACGATGGATGGATGGATGGATATCAATATTTATATTGATAATAATATTTAAATAATAATATTTACATAATTCTTATTCTGGCCATGAACCAACTACAGTGGTAGCCAAAAATATTGGCACCCTTGGTAAATATGAGCAAAGAAGGCAGAAAGATCCTTTGGATCTTTCATTCAAAAAATTCACATAAATCAAACCTTTAATGGAAGTAAAACAATTGAAAGAGGGGAAATATCTCATTATTAAATAGGCATGAAGCAGTCCCCTGCACCTAGGGAAATGGCTAACTGCTCAGATCTCCCCTGTAAAGGAACTAAATCATTCGGCTGGGGGCCAAATATATTGTCCAAGCTGGGGGTGGTGTCCCTCCAAAGAGGAGGACACATCGGAGACCACACCCGGCCCCGAGGGGGGGGGGGGGGGTTTAGGTGGAATACACACACAGTCCTACCGGTTAGGAGCGGAAGCACATCGTGTGGGGCGGTGTCGTGGTAGACGGGGGTGGAGTTACTACAAACACAGCGACCCAGGGCAGTGGGTCCTCTGTCCAAAGAAGACGCGGTTCACCGGCAGAGAAACCATTTTGTGGGATATTCATCACACGGGGTTGTCGAAGGGGACAACCAGCACATGTGGAGCACTTACCTCAGTACGGGGGCCTAGTGACGCCCATACCGGGGCGGCAGCAAGCCTCTCCGAAGACTCGACGGCCGCTAGGCTAGAGAGGAAGAACGTCCAGGGTTCACACTTCCTACGAACGCAACTGGGGAAAGAGCACACATCTTCACCTCAAGGGAGGGGAATGGTGCTAAGCACAAGCGATACACCCTGCCAGCTGATCCGAACTTAATTGTTTGTGTCACCTGATAACACACGGGACGAGACTGGCTCAACCCTGAGGTTCTAGAACCTCGCAAAGGTGTTAGGTGTTGCCCAACCCGTGGCTCTACATATGTCTGCTAGAGAGGCGCCGTGGGACAACGGCCAAGAAGCTGCAACGCCCCTGGTAGAACGCGGCCCTACAACTTTTCCTGCAGAAAGGAAAGCACTGATCCAACTGCGCATCTCTGGGGGTCTTCACCATGGGAAGAACACCACTGAGCGAACATACGCCACTTCAGGCCGTAAAGGCGCCTCGTTGAGAGTAATCGTGTCTACCACCACGGGTGGTAGGCCACCTAAGTCTACCACGTCCCGTCCAAGGGCCAGATATGGAGATTCCAGAGGTCTGGTCGCGGGTGCCGAATGGTGCCCCGTCCCTGAGAAAGAAGGTCCTTCCGGGGAGGAGGGCTGTCGCGAAAAGCGTGATGTCAGAGAACCAAATCCGGGAGGGTCAATAAGGGGCCACTAAGAGGACCTGCTCCCCATCCTCCCTGACTTTGCACAAAGTCTGTGCAAGTAGGCTCACTGGGGGAAACGCATACTTGCGAAGCCCCGGGGGCCAGCTGTATGCCAAGGCATCTGTGCCGAGGGGGCCTCAGTCAGAGAGAACCATAGTGGGCAATGGGAGGATTCCGGGGAAACGAACAGGTCTACCTGCGCTTGGCCGAATCGACTCCAGATAAGCTGAACCACCTGGGGGTGGAGCCTCCACTCTCCCCTGGATGTAACGTGCCACGACAGAAGGCTGTTATCTTGGCAAAGGGAGGTCACACAAAGTATTGAATAAAAGAGTGCCAATAAATATGGCCAATGCGTTTTTGGAGACATTTTATTTAATAATGAGATATTTCCCCTCTTTCAGTTGCTTTACTTCAATTAAATGTTAGATTTGTGATTTCTTTTTAATGAAAGATCAAAAGGAAAAACAATGGTGATTTTTTTTTTCACAAGCCATCTTTGCTCATATTTACCAAGGGTGCCAATATTTTTGGCCATCACTGTACTTGGCCTGGAGAGTCTCAGGTGTGTCCCACTGGGGGAGGGAAACTGGGACAAAATGAATGAATGAACACTAAAGATGAAATAAATGCAAAAAGTGAATATAATGGAGAGTCTCAGGTGTGTCCCACTAGGGGAGGGAAACTGGGACAAAATGAATGAATGAAACACTAAAGTGATATGAGAATGCATTCAACACACACACAATATAATGGAGAGTGTCTATTATGTTTCTTCAGAGTCTGACTGTTTTGTTTGATTCTGGTTTATGTACATCTCTGCAGGGATGCAAAACATCTACAGTATGATCCAACAGAACCAAAAGTAAAACTAAACACCATCAGGATAATGCTTGTAAAGTTAAAATAATGCAATAAACTACATCAAATATAACACAGATCACCCCAATGTACATAACTGATATTAAAAATGAAGAAACATAACTATTCCCATAAAATATAATGAAATGTAAAGGGCCACACAGAGAATTTAGGGAACAATAGTTTACCATAAAAAGTACATGTACTCTCTTGTTAAACATAATATAAATCTTAACCGTTAATTATATGGGAAATCATACTTTTTACATCTAAAAATGTTTATTTTTACAAAATTTTAATAAACCTACATTTATTGTCTTTTTAACCCTTGTGGTCAATAAAACAGGCAGGCTAGCGCCTTGCATGGCAGCTCTGCCGCTATTGGTGTATGAGTGTGTGTGTGAATGGGTGACTGGGACACAGTGTAAAGCGCTTTGGTAACCGCTAAGGTTAAAAAAAAAGCGCTATATAAGGGCAGACCATTTACCATTTACCAAAACAAATTTACTCGGAGGTCCTTTGAGGACATAAATGTCAGCATCAAAAAACTGTCTTAATTTTATTAATATTATTTTCCACTTTCAATGAGTTCATATTTTTAAACAACATCAGTCCTGATCATAACTACTAAATATTCATTCATTTACAGTATATTAACCCTTTAAATGCCAGTTTGTTTATATAATGCCACTGTTGTTTTTACACACACACACACTCATACACACACACACATTTATCAATACACACAAACACAACACAAATTTATGGCGTTGGTATTAACACATTAAAAATTGTTTGTGTCTTTTACTGTTAAATACAGACATTGTTTACAGTGAGTGTTGAATTCGAGGCTCAGAGGATCAGAGCTATTTCTGTAAGTACATGTAAATACAGCGTTCATTGATTCACTGTTAACTGTGTAGGTAATGTCACATAGAAGGAAGAGTGAGCAGAAATGTACCGCACAGAACCCCTCTACCACGGGGGAGTCAACAACATATCCATCTGTTTTTCCATAAAACAATTTTATGTTGTTATGATCACAAGTTATCAGGATTTGAGTTATACAGTAACATGTTCTCTAGAGGAAAACACCTAAATGTGTGTCACTTTGATAAGTGTCTGCCAGCTTACTGGAATCGTCTGGGAAAGTGAATACTGGAAAGTGAATACTGGATAGTGAATTCACTCCAGCAGCCCCCCGCATTGCTCCTTCTTCCCACAGGATTGAGGATGGTACGAGTGGTGCTAGAAGCGATCTGGGGATGGCAGCGGGTATCCCCCCTCGGACCTCCCGTCCGTGCTCGAGACAACAGCGGCTCGCCTCACAGCCAGCCTGCCTATCCTCTGGAGCTCGAAGCAGATGAGCTCGCCGCTGCATCGGAGAGCGCAGTGTCTGACGCGGATGACTCCCTTGGGCTGCCGCCTTCGCGCCAGCACGCCCAAGCTGAGGCTGCTGCTCAGATGTCCGACATGCGTTCCCAGGCCGCCGCCAGCGTGGGCTTGGATTGGAACCCTCCGTCCTCCCGACAGCCATTGTGGCTGGATGACTGGTTCCTTTTATTGAGAATTTGGACCGCTCACGGCCGCATCGCCGCCCCCGGTCCGATTTATCCCAGGGTGCATGATGAGCTATCCAAATTCTCAATAAAAGAGCTATTTTCTTTGTCTCTGGGTCATCTGGCCCACAAATGAACCTTCTTTCTCAGGGGCAGGGCACGCTCTGGCATCCGTATCCAGACCTTTGGAAACTCCACATCTGGTCCCTGGATGGGACGTGGAAAATCTAGCTTGTCTACCACCTACCATCGTAGACACAATCAACCAAGCCAGAGCCCCTTCCACCAGGCATCTCTACGCCCTGAAGTGGCGCTTGATTGGAAGATTGGTGTTCTTCCCGGGCCGAAGACCCACAGAGGTGCGCAGTTAGGTAAGTGCTCTTATTCCTGCAAGAGAGGCTGGAGGGGAGGCTGTCTCCTTCCACCCTAAAGGTGTATGTTGCTGCTATCGCGGCCCACCACGACGCAGTAGATGGCAAGTCCCTTGGTAAGCACGACTTAATCATCAGGTTCCTAAGAGGTGCCCGGAGGTTAAATCCCTCCCGGCCAAGCCTGTTCCCCTCCTGGAACCTCTCGGTAGTCCTTGCGGGCCTCCAGAGACCTCCCTTTGAGCCGCTAGAATCAGTTGGACTTAGGGCCCTCTCTCTTAAGACTGCCCTGCTGATCGCGCTCGCTTCCATCAAGAGGGTCGGGGACCTGCAAGCGTTCTCTGTCAGCGACACTTGCCTGGAGTTCGGTCCGGTACTCATGTGATCCTAAGACCGCAACCGGGCTACATGCCCAAGGTTCCTACCATGCCCTTTAGAGTCCAGGTAGTGAACCTGCAACCGCTGCCCCGGGAAGAGGCAGACCCAGCCCCTTCGTTGCTGTGTCCGGTACATGCTTTGCGTACCTATCTGGACCGCACGCAGAGCTTTAGATGTTCTGAGCAGCTCTTTGTATGCTTTGGGGGACAGCAGAAAGGAAACTCTGTCTCCAAACAGAGGCTTTCCCACTGGGTAGTAGACGCCATTTCATTGGCCCATCACACCCAGGCCGTGCCCCCCCCCCTTGCGGGTCCGAGCTCACTCAACAAGGAGTGTTGCGTCCTCGTCTTTTTTCCCAGGAGATTCCACTCCTCGAATCCCTGGTCGAATCCCTGGTCGACAGTTCAGCAGAGGAACTTGCCGAACCAATCCACTGCGGGTACTCAATCTACCCTGTACTGGAATAGGTGCTCCAAAGGGTGAGGACTCCAACTCGAACTTCCCCTGTGTGTAATATCCCTGATACGGTCCCCTTACGAAGCGGACCCGCATTTTCCTTAGGCATTTCAACTCCCCCTCGCAGAGGCTGGATCTACCACCGCGCCACTCCCACGTGTCGCCTAAAAACACATGTGATGTATTCACCACTTTACCTCCCCTCCGGTTAGGTGTGGTCTCCGCAGGGTCTTTTCCCCCTGAAAGAATAGGAAACTGGATAAGACCCCCTTCCCTCGATGCATGTAAGGGCCCCGGCCGTCTATTGCTCTATGCGAGAAACATAGAAAGAAAAGAGGCCCAGACAGGCTTGGCCCGTTCCCTGGTTGGTAAGCGTCGCCTTGTTCCCCTGTCGAGGGTAATCAGAAGGACTCCGACGACTTTTTTGGGGCATTGGGGAGGGGTACGTTCAGTCTGATACAGCCGGTCGTCTTGGCACGTAAAACACCTGCCCGCTCCTGTGTCAGAACACGTACACGGCTCAGCACATGGCGTGATTTAAATTGGACCCCTAGTGTCGCTTCTCCGACACAACGTCGGCAGACGGGGAACATCTAGGTTACGGATGTAACCTCCTTTCCCTAATGGAGGGAATAAGAAGTTGTGTCTTCCCGGCCACGTCGCTGAGCCGAGCCGCTGTAGTGGCCGGACCATTTCCGGCTCCTCAGAAAAATCCTGAATGAACTCTAGTATTTCCTCACCTTTATACCCATATGTCCGGGGGCGGGGTATGCAAATACTAGCTGCCAACTTCTCATTGGCCTTTTTTCATAGATCAGAGGTATATTCGGTGCTCAAGAGAGACCCCTAGTGTCGCTTCTCCGACACAACGTCTCGTTCCCTCCATCAGGGAACGGAGGTTACATCCGTAACCTAGACAATTTCTCTGCATCTACTAATATATTTAGGAATACAATAATACTCCATTTTGAGTGGCATAAAATATTAAATCTCTAGTTGGCGTTTCTGTCCTGTAATCATAATGAATATAAACAATCTCATTAGAAAGATTAATAATTAATAAATTAAATATAACACAATATTAATTTGAATTCTTAGAACTTAAGCAATGACAAAGTTTAATTTAAAATATTATTTATATTTGAAAAAATATATTTTTAACTTTTTTAAATCAAAGTCTGTGTGGCATAACCACCATGCAGGAAGCAATTTTAACCATCAAACAGGAATTTACCTTTTATGGCATGGTAGGTCTAGTTTGGAATGTCAAATGTTAAATGTTATAACCTCGAGAAAGCTTCTCACACACATCTAAGGTGTAAGGAATGAGTTTTTACTTTTTACTTGAAAGCTACAGGGCACTTGACATTTTAGTCATCAATTTAAAACTTTGTGATGTGACGTCATGGAAAATAAATCCTCAACAGGACTAATGACCCACAACACAATCCATTGACTGAACTGGCCTAACTGGTAAAAAATGATGACTTCACTGTTATTGACATGTCAGGAGCTGAAACATCATGCATGTATTATGGAAAGAGTATTTTAATGTAAAAAGACAACTTCTGTCAACATGAAAGTCATCTGCTGTTGTATATAATTTTACAGTGTTTCATTGAAGCAGAAATTAGCTATTAAAGAAGCATTGACTGAAAGTGGGAAATCAAGTCCAGAAGCTTGTATAAAAATACAGCAGGTACAAGCTGTTTACTCTCAATAAAATACTGGAGTTTTTGCTTACTGGACATTGCATATAGTATATTCCACAGCACTAAATGTTCTTAACAGTAGTCTTCTGTATTGTTGTCACATGACCTCATGTTTAATTCCACAAGTGGCGTCCACCTTGACAGCACACGTACATCAGACATCAGTTTGATGTGTGAGTTTACATCTGGAAGATGTATTTGTTTAGGTTGTTTGCTCATCTGCAATTAGTCTATAAGCCGTTTCCTCTCGGATGTCAATAAGACATTCAGCAGATGTCTTTGAGACGTTTATGATTTAGAGTGTTTGTAAATCTGATCTGTGTATTCAGATGTGTGTAGTTTGGGATGCGCCAAAAGACTTTTGTACCATTTCTTTGTTCAGGTCCGGCACTGAATTTTGATTGGATGAGACGAATCAAAGCCATTAGGTGTGTTCGACTTCATGCAGCGAAGCCAAACACATTTTTTTTTAATTGATGCTTTCATTGACAAACAGTATGGAAAACATATAATTCACAAGGGCAGACAATACCAGGGGAGCATAGGGCTGACAAAAAAACAAAAGAATACCATACTTGTCTAGAAGTTCGGAGTATGACATTACTTCACCACTTCAATTGAGGAGCTGTTTAACCAGATAAACTCCATGGACAAACCAGTTTTCCAAGAACAATGGTTTTTGTTTATATAATATGTCTCAGTTGTTCCAGATGTAGTACTTGTGAGGGGAAAAGTTATGTTTCTAAATTAAGGACCAGGAAAGAAGCAATTGTTTGTGAAAGTTTGATAGTTTTAAGGGGATTTTTTCCACATTGTAGCTGCAAAGTAAGAGGAACTTAAGACCTCCAAGCTTTGAAAACAGGTAGTTGGGAATAAAATTCCAGATTGAGTTTTTAAATTTTTTTAAACTGTTTTATCCAATTTATCTTAAAGGTATTGTTGAGGGTAGAGAAATCAAGAAAGTTTAGACCACCATTTACATAGGAGTTCATTAATACTAATTTTCTAACATAATGGATTCTATTTCTCCATACAAAGTTGTATAGTAAGTTATCAATGACCGTAGAGGTCCGTTTGTTGACATCTAGAGATAAGGCTGCATAAGTAAGTCAGCTTTGGTTAGCAAAATTCTTCCTTTAAGAGATAAGTCTCGTTGAAGCCAAAAATAAAAAAAAATTCTGTACCTTTCCTACGACTGGGTTGAAATTCAAAGAGCATCTGGTGTCGGTAGGTGATGGACTCTTTCACTGGAATGGATAGACGGGAATGTTACAGTTTTCATCATCACTAAGATCAGCATAATCAATGAGGTCCAGCACAAGCCTGATGTTATTGGATATATGTCTATGCCTCATAAACCCGGTTTGGTTTTCATCAATAATTTGGTCCAAAACCGCTTTTAATCTTTTGGCAAAAACTAGAGCTAGGATTTTGTAATTATTATTAAGAAGGCAAATTGTCCGCCAGTTGTCAACACATAGCGGGTCTTTCCTATGTTTTGGAATAAGTGTTTTAAGTCCTTGAGATCAGTTATATATTTTTTCCGACTAGAATCGGTGCCATTGCCGCGACGTATGACATCAAATTATTGCGAGAGCGATGTCACTACTCGGAGTAGTGTTTTTATTTTTTTACCGAAGAAAATATACAAAATTACAAACAAACATGGCTGCATAAAATCAGTTTCTTCAGAATAGGATACAGAGAAATATAGCCAGAGGGAGCAGCTCTTAATACAAACATAGGAAATATACACTCACCTAAAGGATTATTAGGAACACCTGTTCAATTTCTCATTAATGCAATTATCTAATCAACCAATCACATGGCAGTTGCTTCAATGCATTTAGGGGTGTGGTCCTGGTCAAGACAATCTCCTGAACTCCAAACTGAATGTCAGAATGGGAAAGAAAGGGGATTTAAGCAATTTTGAGCGTGGCATGGTTGTTGGTGCCAGACGGGCCGGTCTGAGTAGTTCACAATCTGCTCAGTTACTGGGATTTTCACGCACAACCATTTCTAGGGTTTACAAAGAATGGTGTGAAAAGGGAAAAACATCCAGTATGCGGCAGTCCTGTGGGCGAAAATGCCTTGTTGATGCTAGAGGTCAGAGGAGAACGGGCCGACTGATTCAAGGTGATAGAAGAGCAACTTTGCCTGAAATAACCACTCGTTACAACCGAGGTATGCAGCAAAGCATTTGTGAAGCCACAACACGCACAACCTTGAGGCGGATGGGCTACAACAGCAGAAGACACCACCGGGTACCACTCATCTCCACTACAAATAGGAAAAAGAGGCTACAATTTGCAAGAGCTCACCAAAATTGGACCGTTGAAGACTGGAAAAATGTTGCCTGGTCTGATGAGTCTCGATTTCTGTTGAGACATTCAGATGGTAGAGTCAGAATTTGGCGTAAACAGAATGAGAACATGGATCCATCATGCCTTGTTACCACTGTGCAGGCTGCTGGTGGTGGTGTAATGGTGTGGGGATGTTTTCTTGGCACACTTTAGGCCCCTTAGTGCCAATTGGGCATCGTTTAAATGCCACGGCCTACCTGAGCATTGTTTCTGACCATGTCCATCCCTTTATGGCCACCATGTACCCATCCTCTGATGGCTACTTCCAGCAGGATAATGCACCATGTCACAAAGCTCGAATCATTTCAAATTGGTTTCTTGAACATGACAATGAGTTCACTGTACTAAAATGGCCCCCACAGTCACCAGATCTCAACCCAATAGAGCATCTTTGGGATGTGGTGGAATGGGAGCTTCGTGCCCTGGATGTGCATCCCACAAATCTCCATCAACTGCAAGATGCTATTCTATCAATATGGGCCAACATTTCTAAAGAATGCTTTCAGCACCTTGTTGAATCAATGCCACGTAGAATTAAGGCAGTTCTGAAGGCAAAAGGGGGTCAAACACAGTATTAGTATGGTGTTCCTAATAATCCTTTAGGTGAGTGTATATGTAGTCTTAGTAACAAAAATAAGGATGATTTATAAAAGGAAAGAGAAACATTCAAATAAATAAATTCAAATAAATAAATTCAAATAAATAAACGGTAGGAAATTATAACATAAGGGGAGAATTCAGTCTTTGCACCACCACTCACCACTTTGTGAGTGGTGGTGGCGTAGTGGGCTAAACCACATAACTGTTAATCAGAAGGTTGCTGGTTCGATCCCCACAGCCACCACCATTGTGTTCTTGAGCAAGGCACTTAACTCCAGGTTGCTCCGGGGGGATTGTCCCTGTAATAACTGCACTGTAAGTCGCTTTGGATAAAAGCGTCTGCCAAATGCATAAATGTAAATGTAAATATAATGCTCAGCTATTTACCTCAGTTGGGAAGTGTTTTAGGGTATCATATATTTTTTTGTGCTTTAGGACCTTTCAGAGTTTTTAAGGATTTTATATACAATTTAAATTAATTTAAAAAAAACTACAAATTTGGGAGATGATTTCACAATTCTACATTTGTGAATAAAAAATGTAGCTAGATATACAATTGTACTACAGAGCTCATCACCCTTGCTTTGCAATATCAATCCAAATTTTATGTCGTCTCTGGAGATAGAGGTTGGGAATGAAGACATCTGACCCTTAACACTTAGTTTAATTATTTTAAACCATGATTTTACCTATACATAATTAATATTTACATTATATTCATGATGTTAGCCCGAGGGGAACTGGCCCCCACAGTGAGTCTGGTTTAGGGTTAGGGTGGGGTTAGTCAGAGGGAACTGGCCCCCACAGTGAGTCTGGTTTAGGGTTAGGGTGGGGTTAGTCAGAGGGGAACTGGCCCCCACAGTGAGTCTGGTTTAGGGTTAGGGTGGGGTTAGTCAGAGGGAACTGGCCCCCACAGTGAGTCTGGTTTAGGGTTAGGGTGGGGTTAGTCAGAGGGGAACTGGCCCCCACAGTGAGTCTGGTTTAGGGTTAGGGTGGGGTTAGTCAGAGGGAACTGGCCCCACAGTGAGTCTGGTTTAGGGTTAGGGTGGGGTTAGACAGAGGGAACTGGCCCCCACAGTGAGTCTGGTTTAGGGTTAGGGTGGGGTTAGTCAGAGGGAACTGGCCCCCACAGTGAGTCTGGTTTAGGGTTAGGGTGGGGTTAGACAGAGGGAACTGGCCCCCACAATGAGTCTGGTTTAGGGTTAGGGTGGGGTTAGTCAGAGGGAACTGGCCCCCACAGTGAGTCTGGTTTAGGGTTAGGGTGGGGTTAGACAGAGGGAATTGGCCCCCACAGTGAGTCTGGTTTAGGGTTAGGGTGGGGTTAGACAGAGGGAACTGGCCCCCACAATGAGTCTGGTTTAGGGTTAGGGTGGGGTTAGTCAGAGGGAACTGGCCCCCACAGTGAGTCTGGTTTAGGGTTAGGGTGGGGTTAGACAGAGGGAACTGGCCCCCACAATGAGTCTGGTTTAGGGTTAGGGTGGGGTTAGTCAGAGGGAACTGGCCCCCACAGTGAGTCTGGTTTAGGGTTAGGGTGGGGTTAGTCAGAGGGAACTGGCCCCCACAGCGAGTCTGGTTTAGGGTTAGGGTGGGGTTAGTCAGAGGGGAACTGGCCCCCACAGCGAGTCTGGTTTAGGGTTAGGGTGGGGTTAGTCAGAGGGGAACTGGCCCCCACAGCGAGTCTGGTTTAGGGTTAGGGTGGGGTTAGTCAGAGGGAACTGGCCCCCACAGCGAGTCTGGTTTAGGGTTAGGGTGGGGTTAGTCAGAGGGAACTGGCCCCCACAGCGAGTCTGGTTTAGGGTTAGGGTGGGGTTAGTCAGAGGGGAACTGGCCCCCACAGCGAGTCTGGTTTAGGGTTAGGGTGGGGTTAGTCAGAGGGGAACTGGCCCCCACAGTGAGTCTGGTTTAGGGTTAGGGTGGGGTTAGACAGAGGGGAACTGGCCCCCACAGTGAGTCTGGTTTAGGGTTAGGGTGGGGTTAGTCAGAGGGGAACTGGCCCCCACAGTGAGTCTGGTTTAGGGTTAGGGTGGGGTTAGTCAGAGGGGAACTGGCCCCACAGTGAGTCTGGTTTAAGGTTAGGGTGGGGTTAGTCAGAGGGGAACTGGCCCCCACAGTGAGTCTGGTTTCTCCCAAGGTTATTTTTCTCCATTAATCAACATCATATGGAGTTTTGTGTTCCTTGCCACAGTCGCCTACAGCTTGCTCACTGGGGTTATTAATAAAATTATCATTTAATTATTTTTAAACACTATTAAAAAACGTATTTTATCTAAATTACACAATGAAGATTAATCGACTTTATAGACATTACAGTTTTATCGTCTGTTAATGCTGATATTCTGTAAAGCTGCTTTGAAACGATGTGTGTTGTGAAAGGCGCTATACAAATAAAATTGACTTGACTTGACTGTTGCTTAACCCATTTATGTATATCACACCAAAATGTCTGTATCACATTACATGAGAAAAATACAAGCCAAATTATGTTTTTTGCAAAAGTTTGTGAATATGGTGTTTGGATATTTATCAAAAAATTCATCATGAACTAGGTTTAGATCGCCTCCAGTTATGATGGTATCAGTTGAGTGTGTTCATTTGAGATTGTCTAAATCTAAGCCAATTTGTTCAAGTAAGTTTCGGGTTTCTCTGCTGATGTTATACCCATAAATGTTGATTAAGATGAATTTCAGACCATCAATGTTTGTGGTAAGAATCAGCCAGTGACCAAACTCATCTGCCATATGGGACACAATATGACCTTTGAAGTTATTTAGGAGGATGGCGACTCCTGCTGACCTTGGAGTGCCATGGCTAAAAAAGCCACAAAAAATATGATTGTGCACACAAATGAACAACTCGCGAGCAGAAATAACAAAACCGCGAGTAATGACAAGTCCCACACACGCGCGCGAGTTATTTTCTGCACACGCGCAGCTGAAATCTTTACGCACACAAGTCGGTTTTGACACTCAGGGGCGGGGCCCAATCCTTTCTGTTAACAAATGCTATTGGCTGTTGATCAAATCCTGTATTGATTGGCTGCATCTCGTCGAGTCTCTCGTGATTGGCTGTGGTTGGACGAGCACAGACAGAAAGCGGGACGATTTGGAATCGGATCATTCTTGTACCTGTAAGATGTGTTGTGCGTGTATATGTAGGCCCTATGTATGTATGTGTATATGTGTATATGTAGCCTATGTGTAATAGTGTTGTCACGGTACCAACATTTCAGTAGTTGGTACCAATACCAGTGAAATTTCACGGTCCTCGATACCATTTTCGGTACCAAAGTAAAAACATGTTACTAAACAACACTTTTATTAACAAAGTCTACAAAACATTAGCAGCAGAACTAAGAACAAAAATATGCCATTGAGCAACACTTTAATTTAAATATTATTTTTTAATTATAACAAAACTGAACAATGTATGCTTAAAGTATTCATGAACACTTATATAAGATTTGCTTCAACTTTTGCAACTTTTAATTTAAGTTTTTACCAAGTACTAAAAAAGCCTAAATAAACAAGCACACAATATAATTAATAAAAAACTACTTCCAAACTAATGTGCAAAGTGCTCTCCTATAAATAAAGCTACATATTGCCAATGTTCTTCATGATAAGAAATGCACAGTGACTTATATTATGATTAAATAAGTCGCGAGCAATCGCGTTCTAATTTAGCTGCATTTAGCGCGTGCGCGAGGGATGATCTCCCCGAGGCAGAATCTCTATGGCAAGCCGTTTTAACTTTTATTCTTGATATCAACAATTCAATTTTCACTAGGTAAAATGATAATTATTGATATCAGGAATTCGATATCTACTAGTAACAATGGCAATTTTTGATATCAGAAATTACATTTTCACTAGTAACAATGCTAATTCTTGATACCAACAATTACATTTTTACTAGTTAAAATGCTCATTCTAGATATCAGGAATTGTATTTCAACTAGTAAAAACTATCATTCTTGATATCTGTAATTGTATTTTCACTAGTGAAATGTCACCATAGGCTGCCATTCAAAATCAATTGTTGATATCAAGAATTGATTTCTTACTTGTTGAAATGTCTATTCTTGATATCAACAATTGAATTTCTACTAGTAACAATGTTCATTTTTGATCTCAATAATTCCATTTTCAATAGTGACAATGTTAATTTCTGCTATCATGAATGTGATTGTTACTAGTAAGAAAGCCATTTTAGATATCTGAAATTACGTTGACATCATAAATACATTTTCAGATATCATAAATTATAATTTTTACTAGTAGCAATTCAATTGTTGATATCAAGAATAGACATTTTAACTAGTGAATATTGAATTGTTGATATCAAGAATGAATTTCCTGGAAATGAATAAAAGTTAAAACGGCTTGCCATAGAGTCTCTCAGCCGGGTGCAGTTTCAATCTGTTCCCCTTAGATCGGGACATTCGCGCAACTCATAGAAGAGGCGCTGACCACACAGATAAATGCCAGTTTCTGAGTTTATAGTTATTAACATGACCTGCTTCTGTATTATTTGAACTTTAATAACGCAATTTTACTGCATTTAAGATGTTACGCCGGGATGTTTCCTTTAAAGAGCTCCGCCTCCGCTTATTCCACAACGGTACATGCTTCTGAATGTACTTTTTTTTAATCATTCCCGACTACTTTGGGATCTACATAAAATAAACTGTGAAAGTTCGATATCGTTACAGTTTAAAGTGATTTCATTTTACGTTAAATGAGATCAATCAACGAACGATTTTTCTCATCAATTTTGTATTTGACGATGTCGATAATGTCGACTAAACGTTTCAGCCCTAATGCAAATGATAATATGCTTTTAAACTCACCTGCTTTAGTTGCTTGAATAAATCCGGGTGTCTGTCTTTATTAAGTTTGATGTGTTTCCTCCTTTCATCAGAAAATTGTGAAAGCAGCGTTTACAAACAGGTTTTTGCAAATTACCTGCTTTTTCCACTTTTCATTTCGACATGATCCAGTTGAGGCTCCGCAGCAGCAGCAGCTTGTCGTCATCTTTTGCTTGTTGTGAGCGTTCGAAAGTTCCCGCTTCTGCATGGGTACCGGCAGGGGCGAAAATATCATCAAAATGTTGGGGGGGACAATAAACATAACAATTCTCAAGAGCAATTTTTGAAGGGGACACCAAGGGGTTTTTTGTTGTTGCCCTGTTTGCATTATTTTATTTATCTTAAACAATTATTTTAACAATATATCATTATATTATTTACAATACACATATTTTTATTATATTTTAGGGGGACAACCCTCAGATGGGGGTCCTGACCCCCGACCCCACCGCGATTTCCGCCTATGGGTACCGGGTAGACCCGGTACTCCTTACCCAGTACCTTCAGAAATTCTGGTATCAGTAAATCATTTTTTGTTTGAGTACCGACTTGGTACCAGGGTACAGTATTTTTAACAACACTATGTGTATGTGTATATATATATATATATATATATATATATATATATATATATATATATATATATATATATATGTGTATGTGTATATGTATATAAACGTATATACACACACACGCACAAAACATCTTACAGCTACAAGAAATTAAGGAGAAATTTAGAAAGAAACCATAACCTCTTTACTGTCTGCCATCATCCACTTCCCAATCTTCCCAGTTCCCTCCTTTGGAAAAATAAATCACATTATATTAGGAAATCACAGTTAGTGAAAGAGTAATAAGGGTGTGTAAAGAAGTCAATGGAAAGGAGGAGGCGAGAACCGGCTTGATAATATAAATAATAGTTTAATATAAAACTGAAGCAAAAGACACACACACATGACGGACATGTCCGTAAACGATCTCTCTCTCTCGTCGCACAATCCTCCGCAGTCGGCCTTTATCCCTCTCGGAGGCTTGATTAGCCTGATAAGGGACCGGGTGTGTAGAATCACGACTCGCCCTCCGCCCTGCCACAGGGTGGTAGCAACGCCTTGGACTTTGAATCAATGTATGAGGCATTTAAGGGTAAATGGCTGAAATCAACTAAGATTCCTATTAAATTACCAAACTTTCAGAAACAACTTCTCCAATACTGTAAAATTACATTTACCCACAACTTTTCTCCCCATGGATCCGCCCTAACAGGGTCATTATTATTTATAGGAAATCATTGTTTAAAAGTGATTGGTATGAAACAGGTATTGTGTTTGTGAATGATATATTAGATGATAATAGTAACTTCTTGGAACATTTTGGCTTTTTGCTCAAGTATAATCTTAACCGCACTTATAGAGAATATAATAAAATGTGTAAATCAATACCGTTATTACCGTTAATCCAAAACACATTCATAGGTGAGAATAAAGCTGCGTACACACTGCCAGCGACATCGCGCGCGACAGCGACTCAATACCATTCATTTTCAATGAGAGCACAGCGACTTCCGGCGACACGAGCTGTCGCGACCCTTGGCGACTAGATGTGGGCGTGCCCAGCGACGCGACAAAGTTGAGACAAGTTCAACTTTATTCAAATGAAGAGCGACTAACGGAAGCGACAGCCAATAGGAGAGAAGACGGGAGAGCTCACGTGATCTCTCTCTCTCAGCTCCTGCAGTAACGGAAAGATGGATGAAAGGCTAATTCTTGCTGTTAGAAATTTTCCAGTGCTCTATGATATGTCTCTTCCCACGTACAAGGACATTTTTAAGAAAAATACTGCGTGGAAAGGTGTATCTGAGATCGCGGGGATTTTATGGACCCAGACAGACCGGCATTTGCATTTTACGCGCAGATAAACAGCCGCTATGGCAAACAGCACGCCTTGTTTCTCATTCATCTTTGATATAAAGCATTTTATGTACTGATTCCATTTATATTTAGTCTTTTCCCTCCAAAATGTTTGTTTTTAGCGCTAAGAAAAGCGATTTGCTGTCAACAGCAATGGAATGGCATCCGTGAATGTCATTTATAAACGTTACTAGGCAACATAGTGGGAACGCCCACTAGCGACTTCACCTGCAGCGACAAAGTCACTGGCAGTGTGTACGCACATTAAAGTCCCCGTGAACCGGAAGTTGCAAACGACTTTTCTCCAGTGTTGTGACGTATTTCCGAGAGAAATGGAATACTAAATGAGGCAAAATAGTGGGCGTGGCTTTTTTTTCCAACTAGCACCTGATTGGATCTAAAAAAGTAGGTGTTTCATTCAGAAATGGAGGCAGATCTTAACGCAAGTTTACAATCGGTTGTTGAGGATTACTCGCCGCCTGAAACACCGCCAGCAGTCCCCTTCCTGCAGCAGGAGGAGGAAGATGAAGATGAACAGGAACACACGGAGGATCATTTCGTCACGGGGGGAATCAGACCTTACATGTTTGAGCCGTTACATGTGGAGGGTTCGAATGGTAAAAAGTGTTCCGTGAGTGTCACAACCAAAAATGCACCTCCTTGCCATCTCTCCTTTCACACGCTGTCAATGCTCGCAAACACACAGGCAGCCTGTCTACTGTCAGTTGGAGGGGCGTGGTTACGGATGTTAAGGAGACACCTAAACCGTCAAACCTACGTCATCAGGCAAGGTCCTCCAATGCAGAGGGGGGTGGAATTAAAAAAAAAAAGATTTTGGTGTGGATTGACTTGCATGGATGGATTGTTCACCACAAAACGATCAATTTAGGCAAACAAAGCAAGTATGGTCAATTTTGAATTCATGGGGACTTTAAGACTTTCACCAACCTTACCAAATCTAGTAATTAATGAATGTAATTTGCATTACAGTAAATGTAATAACAAATGTATTAATGATTTTTTTAAATCTAGAATGTTTTTGTATTATAATAGAGGATTGTGTGTACAAGTACCAAATATGAATGCCTTGTCCATAGATAAACCACATTTCAAATTCATCAAATGGCCCATTTCCCCTAAAGTCAAAGAGACTCACTTTAAAATAATTTATAAAATATATCTGGTTGCTGACTTTCTTAGAAAGAGGTTTAAATTGGAAGTAGATCCCTGTGTATTTTGTAAGGCAGCTGATGAGACTCACTTGTTCTTTGTATGTCCTATGGCCAAAAGCTTCTGGTCTGATTTACATAATCGGCTGTCATTTAAGATTGATGACATCCCGTTGACTAATCACACATATTCTCTTTTATATGGATCCATAATGTAGATTCATCCCTTTCTGATTTGGTTAATATGATTGTTCTCATGTGTAAATTTCATATTCATTGTAGTAAGTGGAGATATTCGAAGCCTTCTTTTTCAAGGTTTATGAATGATTATACATTTTATTTTTCCTCACTGAAAAAGTAATGTCTAGTAAAATTGCAAGAAAGATGTGTATCGATATATCCAGACAATTGTTTTGATAAATATGCACTTGTATGCTACGTCTAAAGGATGCTTTTATTTTTATTTTTTTCTAGACTTCGCTCTCGAGACATTTGTTTTTTTTTTTTAACTAATACCCCCTTGTTGTTTGATTTAGTATAGTGTAGGGGACGCTTTTCTTTAATTTACACTGACAATAATTGTATTGTTCCAATTGATGTATATTTCTTATTTCTCCACTAAGAGAGTTTTGTAAGTTCCCACTTACGAGAGACTCGACGAGATGCAGCCAATCAATACAGGATTTGATCAACAGCCAATAGCATTTGTTAACAGAAAGGATTGGGCCCCGCCCCTGAGTGTCAAAACCGACTTGTGTGCGTAAAGATTTCAGCTGCGCGTGTGCAGAAAATAACTCGCGCGCGTGTGTGGGACTTGTCTCTCGCGGTTTTGTTATTTCTGCTCGCGAGTTGTTCATTTGTGTGCACAATCATATTTTTTTTAGCTCGAATTTGGTATTTGCAAGTTCTGCAAGTTTTCATTTTACGTACGAACTGTGTCATGGTGTTCACACTGTTGTAATTCACTTGCGTGCTGTGTTTATGCGCTTGCGCTGTTTTGTCCAACATTTAAAGGGGTCATATAATGGTACATGCACTTTTTCAAGTTGATTGTACTGAAATGTGTGTTGGCTGTGCCTGTACACAACCATCCTATTATGATACAAATCCATCCAGTGTTTTTGTTTTAATCTCCTTATATATTTTCCCTGCCTCAAATCGAGCCGTTCGACCGTGTGACGTCCACGGTCGGACGCCCTCAGGATTGTTGATTGACAGCAGTGTTTCAACACAGACCCGCCCTCGCTCGTGAGCGAGCTGTCAATCATAGTCCGTCATCATTGTTGATACACTGGAGCAGAATGGCGCCTAAGCGATTGTGGTGTTCTGTTCTTCGGTGTAATAACGAACACAGCAGTCATTTTGATGTTCCTAAATCTGAACCGCTGAAGGCGCGGTGGCTGAGTTTTGTTTACGATGGGAATATTCCCCACGAGCAGCGTCAATGCGTTCATGTTTGCGCGAATCATTTTCACCAGACTGCTTTATAAGCGAGGGTCAGTATAAAGCTGGTTTTGCTAGAAGCTGCTGCTGAAAAAGATTCGGTACCAACTATTTATATTCCCTCTGCACCTCCAGAAGAAGTAAGTGTAGCGTTTTATTAACCTTTATATTAATCTTTGCAAATCGCTTGCAGCTTCACAATGAATGTGGCTAATGTTTACACTCAGGGTACATTACGGCATGTTTTCCATAACGTTACTGACGTTCTCAATATAATTCATAATCCACGTTTATAATGAACAACGCGTTATGGTTATTGTGTTATTAAAAACTGTATACGCAGGTGTTACAGTTAACATGGTAACACTAAGTTACACCTGGTTTACTTGTATGTTACTGATTAGAAGTAATGTCAAAAAAACAGTTATACGGAGAATAACTCCAGAGCGGAGGGGCGGGGTGACCAAAGCTCATTATCATTTAAAGTCATATGCACTGAAACGGCGTGCTGAAAACAAAGCTGTTTTTGAGCAGGTAAAATTAGTGTTTTCTTAAAATACTAATGAGAATTTTTAATAAAAGTATATTACAAAGTTTTCATTTAGACCCTAAAGATTCATATTAACTTGTACAAAAATGGCATTATATGACCCCTTTAACGTCATACACGGAGGGCTGTGTGGCCGAAAGTTGAACAAGCAAGGAAGGCAGGACTAAATACAATGTTTCGCTGCCCTCATGCTTTCATTAATGGACACCATAGACACAACTATCCAGGGTTTTTGAATCCCGAAAACAAGTGAATTTGAATGAAAATGTATTCTCAGGGTTTTGCTACTGTTAGATAATTTTGTCATCCAATGTATTTAATTTATTTTGTAATCCCCGTCTCGGTACGGCTCAGCTGAGGGAAGAAATAAATGACACAGACACCCAATGGTATCAAATCCTTCTTCCACGTTTATTGTTCAGCACTTTGTTATATGGTCCAGAAAAACCACATTCCACTGGACCCCCACCAATGAAATAGTTATTTACTTATATGGGGGTGACATACATGTTTGAGCTACGTGTGAAACGTGAGAGTAGAGACAGAAACACATTCCTAAGAACACATCCTTTGAACAAGGAGAAGCTTTGCTTTGTGATGTCACAGCAAGCTACATGCCCCAGAGAAGTTGTTGAGAAGCCTTAATTATTCCACAACTACTATTATATATTCCTAATGGGAAACTATGTTCAGTTTAAAGAGTAACATCTCTCTAAATTCTGTTAATGCAAGGGGTTTAAGAGACATGACAAAGAGAAAAAGTATTTTCTTATTTTGTAAAGGGACGAAGTCAAGTATAATTGTTTTGCAGGAAAGACATTCTAAGGTTGATGCTGTTATATTTTGGTCTAAACAATGGGGAGATGAAGCTTACTTTAGCCATGGCACTCCAAGGTCAGCAGGAGTCGCCATCCTCCTAAATAACTTCAAAGGCCATATTGTGTCCCATATGGCAGATGAGTTTGGTCACTGGCTGATTCTTACCACAAACATTGATGGTCTGAAATTCATCTTAATCAACATTTATGGCTATAACATCAGCAGCGAAACCCGAAACCTACTTGAACAAATTGGCTTAGATTTAGACACTCTCAAATGAACACACTCAACTGATACCATCATAACTGGAGGCGATCTAAACCTAGTTCATGATGAATTTTTTGATAAATATCCAAACACCATATTCACAAACTTTTGCAAAAAACATAATTCGGCTGATACTTGGAGACACTTAAATCCAGGAATATCTAAATACTCCTGGTTTAGCTCAAACCACAATTTTAAATCCAGAATTGATCACTGATTAAACTCTTTTACTCTTTTATAATATTAGCTCTGATATTTCTGCTGCACCACTAACAGATCATAGTGTTATTTTACTACAGATCAAACCCAATGACAACAATGTCCATTCACACACATATTGGAAGTTCAATTTCAGTTTGCTCAAAAATAATGACTACTGCCAAATAATCTAATTATTAATTAAAGAAATGGCCAATTCTGAGGCGCTAACAACTGCTACCAAAAAGTGGGAATTCCTAAAATATAAAATATGTCAATTTACCATCTCATTCAGTAAAATAATTAAAAAGATAGTGAAAAACAAGAACATTATTAATCAGTTAAATATGTACTGCAATAAACCAAACCCAACTGAAGACGATAGACAGAAGATATTAAACCTCCAACCTAAACTAGATGAAATTTGCAGTCGTAAGGCCCAAGGGGCCTTCATTAGATCCAGAGCAAATGGATAGGGGGGAGGGGGGGGGTATAATCAGATCCTTGATGCTTGATAATAATGAAGTCACAGATGATAAATTGATCTCTTCAGAAATCTTGAAATTCTATAGACAGCTCTACATTTTCTAATGTGGACTGTCAACATTTTTTTCAGGATATAGCAAAACATATTCCCAAAGTAGAGGATGCCTCAAACAAACATGTGATAATCAAATAACAATTACAGAACTTGATGCAGTAATTGGTCGTCTCTCTCTTAACAAAGCCCCCGGATCCGATGGTCTCACAGGTGACTTTTACAGACATTTTTGGGTAGATTTAAGAGACCTGCTCCTACAAGTTTTTACTGAAATATTTGAAACGTGTGCTTCCACCAACAATGAGACATGGGGTTATCGTCTCAATTCCAAAACCTGGGAAAGATCCCAGAATTATAGATAACAGAAGACCCATTACACTCAGAAATTCAGACTACAAACTCCTGACTTACATCTTCACTTCTCGTCTTCAAACAGGGATTTCGGATCTTATTGCAGATACAAAGTCAGTTTTCTTAAAAAGAAGACTTCTTACTGTGGCTCAGTTGGAAGAGCGGGTCAGCCACAAATCGCAGGGTTTTCACACGACACTACATGCTGAAGTGTCCTTGGGAAAGACACTGCACCCCAAGTTGTCAGGCTAGCACCTTGCATTGTACCGCCATTGTTGTATGAATGGGTGTGTGAGTCACAGTGTAAAGCACTTTGGATACTGTTAATGTTAAAAAGGTGCTATATAATGCAGACATTTACCACTTAAAATCTCAACCCTTTTTCTCAAACTTTGCATACATTACAAATATTCTATTCTGCTGTACAGAACTATTGCAAAGTCCACCAACTATAACTCATGTGCTAGTGAAACTTCGTATTATGGCACTTTTCGTACCTCTGTCTCCTTAAGATGATTCGCTTATGTTTTCCTCTTTTGTAAGTCGCTTTGGATAAAAGCGTTATTTAAATTAGCGTTAAAATTATGTGTGTTTCTTACAAAGATACACAAAAACAAAAAAACACCTGTCTATCTGGAATTATCCTCATTATATGTATTACATTTGCCGGCTGCCATCTTGTTTAAGTGTTTATGTCAAGCATTACCAAAGATATGAAGGTTTGGAGTCCACAGTGGAGGAGGACAAAGATGGACGCTGACTACCGCACCTGGACTCGCATGTTTGAATCCAGGGTGTGCCGAGTGACTCCAGTCAGCCTTCCTAAGCAACCAAATTGGCCTGGTTGCTAGGGTGGGTAGAGTCACGTTGGGTAACCTCCTCGTGGTCACTATAATGTAGTTCTCTCTCTCAGTGGGGTGTGTGGTGAGTTGTGCGTGGATGCTGCGGAGTATAGCGTGAAGCCTCCACACGCGCTAGGTCTACACGTTAACACGCTCAATAAACCACGTGATAAGATGCGCGGATTGACGGTCTCAGACGTGGAGGCAACTGAGATTCGTCCTCCTCCACCCGGATTGAGGCGAATCACTACGGCACCACGATGACTTGGAGCGCATTGGGAATTGGCCGTTCCAAACTGGGGAGAAAATTTAAAAAAAAGAAGAACTGAAACAGCTTTGCTGTAATAACATGTTCTCCTCACTGTTCATCAGGAATGCCAGTTATTCTGCATATCATCATATAGCTGATCTGAATTTGCATTAGCAGCCCTCATACCTCCCAGCTCCACCCACTCTCTCGCTATAAGATCAGTAAGTTCTGCTTTCTCTTTATATTCTCTGAGTGAGATTATACAGAAGAGCATCAGGTCTCGAGGTATGTGTAATATCCTCATGTGTTTTTTACTTTGGTGTACTGTAGTCACTATTGAAGTCATTATAGTTCATGATAATAGATATATAAACACTTGATGTTTTGACTTTACTCATTTCAGTGTAATTGTACAGTATGTTCTTGTGTAGTTGCTGTAAATTACAAATACATTTTCCATAATTAGGTGAAAACTGTATATATGTTTGTTTATTGTCCCCATTGTTGAGGGTTTTATGCCCAGTGTTGATATTTGTGCATGCTGGGTTGAAACCCCAAACCAAAAGTTGACCAGAAAACAAACACAGAGTTAAACCACATTACGTTAATATACAAAATAGACTAAAATGTAATTAGTTGACCTTACTTGTATATTTTAGGTCAGTGAGTTTGCATGTTTTTTTAAGTGAACACTTCAGTGAACTACATCATTTAAAGGGACAGTTCACCCAAAAATGAAGTTCTCTCATCATTTACTCACAATCATGACATCCGAGGTGTGTATAACTTACTTTCATCTGCAGAACACAAATTAAGATTTTTAGAAGAATATCTCAGCTCTGTAGGTCCTTAAAATGCAAGTGGATTGTTAAATGAACGCCTTCTAAAGTGACACGATTGCTTTTGGTGTGAAAAAGATCAATATTTAAGTACCTTTTAACTATAAACCATCGCTTATGCTGAGTTCTCGTGGTCTCTCGTGTGATATATTCGTGTTGGCATGTTACAGACGTAATCTCTCGTTCTTATCCAGGATAAGCATGCAAATGCATCATTGTGAAAAACAAACAGATAAAAATACGAATCTAAACCAAAACCAACGAAGCTTCTGTACAGCGTTCCTCAGTTGTAAACAGCGCTGCTCTTCCGGGTGTTACACACATGCGTCAGTTCTCACGTGAACATGCCAACGTGATTACGTCAGACACGCATACTGCTGCTGATGGAAGCGATTATTTATAGTTAAAAAGCACTTTAATATTGATCCTTATCACACCAAAGGCAATCGTGTCACTTTAGAATGTATTCATTAACAGCTGGTGTCGTATAGATGACGTTTATGCTATCTGTGATTTTTGGAGCTACAAAAAAAGACGGATCACCATCCACTTGCATTTTAAGGACCTACAGAGCTGAGATATTCTTCTACAAATCTTAATTTGTGTTCTGAAGAAAGAAAGTCATACACATCTAGGATGGCATGAGGGTGAGTAAATGATGAGAGAATTTTCATTTTTGAGTGAACTGTCCCTTTAAATACAGTTAACTAGTAAAACTTAACTAATCTGTTATTAAAGCATCATTATTTTATTTCATTGTTTATATTGAGTTATAGCACATCTTAAACAGTATGAGGGAAATTATGATTGGGCTCTGGGTCAGCCAGTACTTCTTAGTGCACAGAAATATGCCCTTTTTATATATGCCCCAAACAATTGAGTAGCGAACAATTCATTCAATTTAGTAAAACTAGTCACCCTAATGGTGATTTCACACAAATCGCAACCAGTTAGAACTAAACAACAAAAATGCCAACACAGCTGTATGACAGTCGAAAGAGTAGAGATTGAGAGAAGACCAAAACTTATTCTGCTGACTTGCGTATCTCTTCATTTACAGAAAACCTGACAGATAACATGTTGACAAACCTGTTTGTCTGGGCTCGGTTATCAGTACATTAGATCTCATGCTCGAACGAGATCGAGAGAAGATCTTAGAGATGTAGTTTTGGAGAGATTGGCAGTGACCCTAAAGAGAATTTGGACACATAAGGAACACTTTAAAATGTATTAATGTCATTGCACTAGATACCAAAATAACAATATAACAAGCACAAGTACACATTTCAAGTAAAACATTTTAATAAAAGATGTTTGTTTGGTTTGGAATGCCAAAAAATGCTGCATGTGTGTGTGTGTGTGTGTGTGTGTGTGTGTGTGTGTGTGTGTGTGTGTGTGTGTGTGTGTGTGTGTGTGTGTGTGTGTGTGTGTGTGTGTCAATCACACTATGCACATGTTTTACTAGTTTCGCCCTAACCGGCCTCTCATAGGTTTATAGTTAATGTGTTGAACGGTACCTGTGGTTACTCTTCTGATTTCCCTCTTGTGCTCTTTTTACGTTCACAGATTGTTGATAATGGACAAAGGATTCATCATCAGTCCTCCTCCTCCGTATGCCGGACCGCCATTGGGCCAAGGCAGCTTTCCCTTCCCAGAACAGCAGTTTGCTCAATACCCTCAACAAGGTCTGCTGACCCTCACCTCTAACTCAACCACACAAAGAGAAACAAAGGAGAATATGGTTCATTGATTACTTAATCATAACACAACTATAATAATTTCAGATTGTTCTCTAGTTTTTCATTGTGAGCTTTCATCTTTTTTACAGTTCAAATGAGTGCTTTCCCCCCACCACCCGTACAAGGGGCGGGCATGGCTGCACCCAACGTAGCCCAAACAGTCCAGTCTGTATCTGCACCTGGCGCGGGTGAGCGCTCATGCCTTAGTTTCACATTGTGTTACGAGACTTTGGTTTTGGAGTTAACATGAAGGTTCCTGCATAACACCTTAATGTGAAAGGCTTCATGTGGTGTACAGGAAGATTTACCTTACTTGAAGATTATACATTTAAATCTGATTGAAGATTGTGCAACTTTTCTATTTCCTGTATGGTTGTTGTTAATTATCTTACAATTAACAATAAAAACAGTATTAATAATAAATAATGATAATAACAATAAATACTGAGTGAATACTAATCACAAATTTCACTGAATTCATCCATCTGCTCAAAAAATCACACAGTAATGTCATTCTGGGGTTTGATAGCAAATCTTTGGTTGCCCTTAATTAATTAAATCCATTGTGAGAAACATTGCAGTTCATTATGACTGCCACTAGGGGGAGAAATACAAAATTCGACTGTTAATGTCAGAGACAGTGAAAAGGTGTCTTAAAGGAAAACATACGGTTACAATTCACCGTTTTCTGCCTTGTGTTTTGCCTCTATCATTTGTTCCTCCTGGACTACACTTCCCATAATCCTCTGCTCTGATCCTCTGTTCCTAATGTTCTCACCTGTGTTCCATTCCCTCATTAGTCAGTTTGCATATAATGCCCTTATTTCTGTTCAGTCCTTGTCAGTTGTTATGTGTTTGACCTCCCGTGTATTTTCTGAGCCAATCGTAGATGTTTCCTGTATTCCTGTGTTTCTCCAATTGTGGATGTTTCTTTTGTTACACCATTAATCTGTACTATGTTTATTTTATAAAATACTTTAAGATGCAGTTAGATCTTGCTCCTTTGACCTCCTTCCCTGTAACTGAACTGCCAAAATGGATCTAGCAGCACCCTTCAATAAGCTGCCCAAGCAAACTTACCCGTCCCGGAATATTCCTGTATGTTTTGTGTCCTTGCCAAATACACAGACATTCCGACTCAACCCTGAAGTCCATGTACTCAATCGGACTCATCGCACACCAGTGGAGGGAGTTGCCAGTTACAGGAGACTATATATGGGAGGAATCGTGAGTTTAACTCTAGAAACTCTTAATTCAGAGGATCCTCCTCTCCCTACCCTGAACCTGGTTTCCAAGCCTCCCACACAGCCAAGCCTGAATCTGCTCCATGCCATGTCATAGTCATGCCTGAGTCTGTTCCATGCCAGGCCAATGAGCCAATGCCTACGCCTTCCATGGCCAAGGAGCGACAGAGGTCGTTTCCAAGTCTCTGCCAGTGTTCACGACCACAGAGGTCATTTCCAAGTATCTGCCAGTGTTCAAGACCACAGAGGTCATTTCCAAGTCTCTGCCAGTGTTCATGACCACAGTGGTCATTTCCAAGTCTCTGCCAGTGTTCATGACCACAGAGGTCATTTCCAAGTCTCTGCCAGTGTTCATGACCGCAGAGGTCGTTTCCAAGTCTCTGCCAGTGTTCACGACCGCAGAGGTCATTTCCAAGTATCTGCCAGTGTTCAAGACCACAGAGGTCATTTCCAAGTCTCTGCCAGTGTTCATGACCACAGAGGTCATTTCCAAGTCTCTGCCAGTGTTCATGACCACAGAGGTCATTTCCAAGTCTCTGCCAGTGTTCATGACCACAGAGGTCATTTCCAAGTCTCTGCCAGTGTTCATGACCATAGTGGTCATTTCCAAGTCTCTGCCAGTGTTCATGACCACAGAGGTCATTTCCAAGTCTCTGCCAGTGTTCAAGACCACAGAGGTCATTTCCAAGTCTCTGCCAGTGTTCATGACCACAGAGGTCATTTCCAAGTCTCTGCCAGTGTTCATGACCACAGAGGTCATTTCCAAGTCTCTGCCAGTGTTCATGACCACAGAGGTCATTTCCAAGTCTCTGCCAGTGTTCATGACCACAGAGGTCATTTCCAAGTCTCTGCCAGTGTTCATGACCACAGAGGTCATTTCCAAGTCTCTGCCAGTGTTCATGACCACAGAGGTCATTTCCAAGTCTCTGCCAGTGTTCATGACCACAGAGGTCATTTCCAAGTCTCTGCCAGTGTTCATGACCATAGTGGTCATTTCCAAGTATCTGCCAGTGTTCAAGACCACAGAGGTCATTTCCAAGTCTCTGCCAGTGTTCATGACCACAGTGGTCATTTCCAAGTCTCTGCCAGTGTTCATGACCACAGAGGTCGTTTCCAAGTCTCTGCCAGTGTTCACGACCGCAGAGGTCATTTCCAAGTATCTGCCAGTGTTCAAGACCACAGAGGTCATTTCCAAGTCTCTGCCAGTGTTCACGACCATAGTGGTCATTTCCAAGTCTCTGCCAGTTTTCATGACCACAGAGGTCGTTTCCAAGTCTCTGCCAGTGTTCATGACCACAGAGGTTGTTTCCAACTCTCTGTCAGTGTCCAAGACCACAGAGGTCGTTTCCAAGTCTCTGCCAGTGTTCATGACCACAGAGGTCGTTTCCAAGACTCTGTCAGTGTTCACGACCACAGAGGTTGTTTCCAACTCTCTGTCAGTGTCCAAGACCACAGAGGTCGTTTCCAAGTCTCTGCCAGTGTTCACGACCACAGAGGTCGTTTCCAAGTCTCTGCCAGTGTTCACGACCACAGAGGTCGTTTCCAATTCTCTGTCAGTGTTCAAGACCACAGAGGTCATTTCCAAGTCTTTGCCAGTGTTCACGACCACAGAGGTCGTTTCCAAGTCTCTGTCAGTGTTCAAGACCACAGAGGTCATTTCCAAGTCTTTGCCAGTGTTCATGACCACAGAGGTCGTTTCCAAGTCTCTGTCAGTGTTCAAGACCACAGAGGTCATTTCCAAGTCTTTGCCAGTGTTCACGACCACAGAGGTCGTTTCCAAGTCTCTGTCAGTGTTCAAGACCACAGAGGTCATTTCCAAGTCTTTGCCAGTGTTCACGACCACAGAGGTCGTTTCCAAGTCTCTGTCAGTGTTCAAGACCACAGAGGTCATTTCCAAGTCTTTGCCAGTGTTCACGACCACAGAGGTCGTTTCCAAGTCTCTGTCAGTGTTCAAGACCACAGAGGTCATTTTCAAGTCTTTGCCAGTGTTCACGACCACAGAGGTCATTTCCAAGTATCTGTCAGTGTTCAAGACCATAGAGGTCGTTTCCAAGTCTTTGCCAGTGTTCATGACCACAGAGGTTGTTCCAGAGACTATGTCCATGCCTACAACCACAGAGGTCGCTCCCGAGACTCTGCTCATGTTCACGACCACTGAGGTAATTCCCAGTCACCCTGAACTCTTTGCCTTGAACTTGCATAGGCTCTGCCTTCTACGGCTTCACCCTTGAGCCTCCCATGGCTCCGCCTGCCACTGCTCCACCCCTCGAGCTTGCAACAGCTTTGCTTTCCATGGCTCCAGGCCATCAACCAGACCTCCTGATCCAGTCCCTACCCTGAGGTGCTTCCCTGGGTCTCCTGGCCAACCAACTGATCCACTCTGGTCTCATGGCCATCAGCCTAATCTGCTCTTGTCTTCTGGGTCTCCTGGCCATCTGACTGTTCTAATCTGGTCTTCTGGGTCTCCTGATCGTCCGCATGATCTGCTCTGGTATCTCTGGTCTCATGGTCATCTGTCTGATCCGCTCTGGTCTTCTGGATCTCCTGACTGTCCGCTTGATCTGCTCTGATTTCCTTGGTTCCCTGGTTATCTGCCTGATGTGGACTGGTTTCCTTGGTCACATGGTCATCTGCCTGATCTGATCTGGTCTCCTAGGACCTCTTGGTCACCAGCTTGATCTGCTCCTTGGGCATCAGGTGCCACCTGTTAAGGGGAGGAGGGTTATGTTACAATTCACTGTTGTCTGCCCTGTGTTTTGCCTCTGTCATCTGTTCCTCCCAGACTACACTTCCCATAATCCTCTGCTCTGATCACTTCCAGCTGTTCCCTATTGTTCTCACCTGTAAAAGGATTAATGGAGAGGAGGAGACAAGAACCGGCTTGATAATACTGGGACAGGGGGAGGGAAACAGTAATAAATAAAATATGGGGTACTCCCTGTAACAGTGCAGTACTGCGACAGCAGGAGAGAGAGAGGAGAGAGAGAGGGAAATTAACACTTACTTGCCGGTTCTCCGATATGTCGTAGTCTGGTCCTCGGCCACTCTTCCACCCTCTAGTGGACAACAGCTGCGCCTCTTCTGTGGATCGGAGGTAGTCCTATGGCCCCTGGCGGACAGAATGCCCCGCCGCATTTTTTGTTGCCGGTAGGTGTCTCCTCCCCTCGTGGTCAGTGGCCGTACCTCCGCTTCCAGGCGGTCGTGGCTCCTTCGTTCTCCGGTGTTTGGCTGCGGCTGCTCCTTTGGGGTGGATGGTAGCGGTGTGAACTCCACTATGGTGCATCCCTCCTCCTTCCCAAATTTCGGCACCAATGTAAAGGGATTACTGGAAAGGAGAAGGCGAGAACCGGCTTGATAATATAAATTATAGTTAATGAAGTACTTAATCAAAAGACACAAACACAAAGGTGTCGGACAGCTGCCCGTAAATGCTCTCTCTCTCTTAAACCGCCATCCGCAGTTGGCCTTTATCCCTCTCGGAGGCTTGATTAGCCTGATAAGAGTTTACATTGTAAGACTTCCTTTACCCCAAGTTTAAAACAAAATTAAAGCTTTGAACTAGTGCAACAACATATATAATACTCTGTCATCACACTCTATGAATATAAAAGAAAAAATTGAAAGTGGGTGTTATTCTCAAACATAATGTACATAATGTCACTGAATACTCAGTTGGTTCTGTACATTCATCATGAGCTTTAATCTTTTTTGTTTCATCTCCAGTGAATACAGTTTACAACATACAACTCGCACAAGGGCCAGTCATGCCTTCATCCAATCAAACTGTTCAGTCAACATCTATGCCTGGTGTAGGTGAGTGATCATGCCTTAGTTTCACTTTATATTATTCTGTAAGTCTAACTAGAATGTGCTTATGCTGCTATATTCTGTTTGTACAACCAGTGGAAGACAGGGGGAGTTTTCTGGAATCAGTTTGAAAACAGTAACTATTTTTGCACTTCCTTTCGGTGATGCTATTGGCGCAGAAATTATACACTTCAACTCTTTGAGTGTGGAAAGATCTGTTGAGTCTTTACTCTCAATGCCCCTCTCTTAAAATGTCGAGGCTGTAATAATGAACTGTGATCATAAATATGATCGATTTTTGTGTCTTTGTGTATTTTTTTAGTCCAACAGAGGGTAGTGGTGCCCCCCCGTCTGACTGATGTCCCGGGGCAGATGAAATGCCCACACTGCCAACAACAGGTTGTCACGGAGATGACACACACAAATGGTCTGCTCGTCTGGGTCATCTGTGGAAGTCTTGGCATTCTCGGGTAATTAACCATATTCACTATAGTCTTGCATAGTCCGAATTTACTACCAACCAACCTGGTCTCATAGAATCACTTCGATAGAGACAGTCTTTTGTCTTTGCAGGATCTGGCCATGCTGTTTGATTCCATTCTGTGTGGAAGCCTGCAAGGATGTAGAACATCGCTGTCCTAGCTGCAAGACCCTCGTCTACGTGCACAAACGCATGTAAATGGTTCCGGAGCAAAGATAAATAAAAAATATTAATAAAAACTTCAGCAGACTTAAGAGACCTCAAACCAAGAGTGTCCCAAATCCTTAAAAATTGGTTCAGCCTTAATGGTATAGAACTGTTTTAGATATATTTTCATTTGTTTCTATTTCTTTATCACTCAAAGACAGACAGACAGACAGACAGACAGACAGACAGCTTGTTTATTTGATTACAATTTTGTTCTTAATTTAAACATTTGGGTTCAATCACTCAATATAAGCAAACACTTGTTCACCTCATACATAATAAAAAAAAAAAAAAAAAAAAGTTTTTTCTGTTAATGTCCGAGCACTGAGATGAGTTGGCATTTTAGATCAAATAAATACAGTACCACAGGCGACTCCGATGACTGACATTCCTGACTTTCACTTCACCCTCCATCACCCCCATATGGATTCAGAGTTCCACCCACAACAGTCCTGCCCACTGTCATCCCTATAGGTTAATGCTCAGCACCAAGAACCATAGAAAAAGCTTTGGGAACATTGCTTTTTGGTTCTTCCCATATCTGCCTTGTGCCCCCACCACTCTTATTTAAATTTAATTTTAAAAATATAACAATATTTATAATGATCATAATATTTATATAATTCTTCTTCTGGCCATGAACCAACTACAGTGGTTGCCAAAAATATTGGCACCCTTGGTAAATATGAGCAAAGAAGGCAGAAAGATCCTTTTGATCTTCATTCAAAAAAATCACATAAATCAAACCTTTAGTGGAAGTAAAACAATTGAAAGAGGGGAAATATCTCATTATTAAATAAATATCTTTCTTCAAAACACATTGGCTCAATTATTGGCACCTCTAGAGTAAAATATACCTGAAGTATATTCTCATTCATATTCTAAATTATTTAGTGCACCTGGGTGACAAGGAACATGAAATTGTTCAGCCATGACTTCCTGTTTCACAGGGGAATAAATATGAAGTAACACATAAGCCAAATTCCCTTAGGCTGTGTCTCGTTTTGAAGGCTGCGTGCTAGGTAGGACACGTCCTTTGAAGGCTGCAGTATACAGAGTGTCCTCCTTTAAACAAGCCTCGTTTAAACAAGACGGCCTTCGTAGGGCAAACGGAAACGGAAGGTAATATGGTTGCTATGTCAGCACGCCACTCTTCAACAAGCGCGAGCGTTTTGAGTGAGAAGGAAACAAAGTCCCTTTAGAAGGGAAGGTATAATTATGTAAAGAGAAAAGAAAATAGATTTTACACGTGTACTTTTAGTCTAATACTATATTTTAATTATTTTAATGATATATTAATATATTATATATATGATATACTCTGCACCCATCTATCGAAGTACTTCAACTTGGGAATTAACATTCCTTGCGTTTGAACATCATATTTACGGGCAAATTGGCGTAATTTTTTTTTAGACATTTCCGTTGAAGAAGCAAAGAATTGTGGGTTGTGAGTGCCCACAAATGAAACACCTCATGCATCCTCCGAATTCCCGTGAAAGAAGGTCGCATTCGAAGGCTGCATTCAGAGTGTCCTTCTCGCTCTTCTGAAACGAGACAGCCTTGATGACGTATGCGCCCAACAAATGCGACCTCAGGAGTAGTCATCCTTCCAAACGAGATGCAGCCAAATAGCCATTTTCACCATCGGGACAATAAGTAAGAAGTGCCAATCAACTGGAGATCTTAAGCATCGGCCTGGAAGAGGACGTGTGTTCAGACTGCAGGCAAGTCAGATCTTTTCGAGCAGACTGTCCGCACTATTAGTTGCAAGTGATCAAATCAGATTTGCGTGTTCAGACATAGCCAACCTATCTGCATGGGTTGCTTTGGTAATGACCTAGGCGTACCCACATGACGATGCCACATGACGAATGGTACTCAACACAATGTTCCTTTAAGGATCCTCCACCACCTAAAGACACAGAGAGAGAGAGAGAGAGAGGGAGTACTACTCGTCACTTGAAGTGTGCCCTGCATCAAAGATTCGTGGAAAGCTTTGAGTCTAAAAGGAGTGGTGTGAGTTTGAAGCAGCCTGCTGCCCGTTGAAGAGCTCAACAGCCAAGGTGACAATTTCAATAATCGAGGTGCAGACGGTCCACTCGTTAACGATAAAGTCTCTCAGGAAGTGTCTCAGCTGTTGGCCGCACACGGCTACCACCGGACTGACCAACAGTGTAGGGAAAAGTTAAAAAACTTAAGTGACTACAGAACCATCAAGGGAAAGTGGAAGTGGTCCGATCAAATGGACGCCATCTAAAGTGGGGAGCAATGGGAAAGAGAGTGCCATGGCCTCCAAGATGGAGGATGGTACGTTTTGTTATGTTAACTCTATACTCTGCTTGAAAGCTTCACTTTATTTAGTTTGAGCAGCTACTGGAAGCTTCTAAAACAACCAGCCCAATTTAACTGTTACACTTGTGTAAAATCACCATTCAACAACTGCTTTATACAGCACAATGAGCTAGCAGCTAACAGCTAGCGGTCGTGTTATTGTTTTGGTCAGTTTGTGTCGTGTTTAAGATGATGTCACGGCAGTAGAGGCGGCGCAACTATGGCGATCATCCCATAATCCACCCACATTGAGGCGGCACTAACTGCAGTGGAAAAGCAAGCTCAGAAAAGTAAAGCGAGAAGAGTTGAGGCGAGTCAAACTGTAACGTGCAGTGGAAAAGTGCCAAATGATCCAAAACAAATAACAAAATCAACACAAAAATCGTTCACTGAACACAAAATCAAGGATCTGCCATGGCCATCCCAGTCCCCTGAACTGAACCCCGTAGAAAACCTGTGGGGTGAGCTGAAGAGGAGATTTTGAAGGCTCTGGAGAGATTCTGTATGGAGGAATGGTCTCAGATCATGTGTCATGTGTTCTCCAACCTCATTATGCATTACGGGAGAAGACTCAGAGCTGTTATCTTGGCAAAGGGAGGTCGCACAAAGTATTGAATAAAAGAGTGCCAATAAATATGGCCAATGCGTTTTTGGAGAAAGTTTATTTAATAATGAGATATTTCCCCTCTTTCAGTTGCTTTACTTCAATTAAATGTTAGATTTGTGTTTTCTTTTATATGAAAGATCAAAAGGAAAAACAATGGTGATCTTTGCAAATTTTTTCCAAGGGTGCCAATATTTTTGGCCATCACTGTACTTGGCCTGGAGAGTCTCAGGTGTGTCCCACTAGGGGAGGGAAACTGGGACAAAATGAATGAATGAACACTAAAGATGAAATAAAAGGGAGAATGAGAATGCATTCAACACACACACAATATAATATTCTGGCAGTGCGATTCTGCAGATATTGTTCACATTTGTTTGACAAATTGCTTGCTATGTTCCTCATTTGTAAATCATTTTGAATCAAATAATTGATTAAATGTAAATTCATTTATAAAAGTAACACCATTTAGAATAGCAGATTAAGGCAGCATACCTACAAAGACAACATCAAGGATACCAGTATGCTCAGATTCATTCTCTAGACTTACTCTCCAATTACATATGAGTGTTCCTAAGATTATTCTGGGTAAATATATTACGTATGCCCGCTGCCCGCTTGTTTAAGTGTTTATGTCAAGCATTAACGAGGAAAGTCAAAGGATGAGGTCAAAGATGGATGACCTCACTGTGATGAAAGGGTGGTTGTGATGGGTTGGGATGTAAGTGGCTGTTTATAATAGCACTGGAATTAATGGGATTTAATAACCATGTTCCACCACACACTGTTCATCAGGAACGGCATTATTACCGCATGATATCACACAGTTGTTCTTAATGTGCATTAGCAGCTCTCATACCTGTGGCTCCAGCTCCACCCACCCTCTCTCTGTTATATCACTGAATTCAGCCTGTATTTTCTTTATACTGTCAGTGAGTTTATAAAGAAGAGCATCAGAGTTCCCCAAGTTCTCCAGGTATGTGCAATATTCTTATGTGTTAAAAATGTGTTATGTGTTACACTTATACTACACAATATATTCATGTGTAGTTCCTTACTTTTACAGTATTTTATTTATTTATTTATTTTGCAATAATAATTGTACAATGATTATACTTAAATGAAAACTATATATTGACTCGTGAAATACAGTGAACCCGGTATTAACCATGCTGTAAATTACGTATTTATTTTTTGTATTAAATTACATGCAAAAGGCCTTTTTTTATTATCTGTCAGATATTGTTGAAATAGTTGAAATATCACACCTGTCTCTGTAACAGTAGGACGCTCCGAATCTTGCCTTCTTTCAGCAGTATTTTGAGGATGCAAGATGTGTATCCTTCTAATTCCTTCTAAAATCGAATCAACATCTGCTAAACATCTTAAAAAGATCAGATTTACAAACACTCTAAATTATAAACGTCTCAAATACATCTTCTGAATGTCTTATTCACATCCGAGAGGAACGTCTTATAGACACATTGCAGATGAGCTTGTTCTGGTTGAGAGCGATGCCTGCTGTCATAGCAACAATGTTACGTTGAATGAATAATTGCACTTATTTAGTGCATTTTACATAGAGAATGGGGGACCCTTCTCAACCACTACCAGTGTGCAGCATCCACCTGAATGATGCGACTGCAGCCATAGTGCGCCAGTATGCCCACAGCACACCAACTGTTGGTGGAGAGAAGGTAGTAGGGTTTTAGAGCCAATTCATGGATGGTATTAGAAGGCCATGATTGATAGGGACTAATGGGGGCATTTGGCCAGGACACCCCTACTCTTTATCAGAAATGCCCTGGGATTTTTAATGCCCACAGAGAGTCAGAACCTCGGTTCACCATCTCATCCGAAAGACGGTGCCTTTTTACAGTATAGTGTCCCCATCACTATATTGGGGCATTAGGACCCACACAGACTGCAGGTTTTCCCAAGGAAGTGTCCCATCCAGGTACTGTAGTGTCCCATCCAGGTACTGTAGTGTCCCATCCAGGTACTGACCAGGCTAATTGTGGGCAACCAGTCTAGAGCTGGATTTCTGGCTGCTGGACACGTGCCATTATAGACCACTGCCTACAAAGGCACATTCTAGCTAGCAACAGCCTTCGTAATGAAACACACCATGAATCTGACAACATCAAAGGTGTGGCAAGCGCTTCTAGGCACTTTAAGGCACTTTACATAACAGGGGGCAATCTCCTCAACCACCACCAGTATGCAGCGTCCACTTGGATGATGCAACAGCAGCCATAGTGCGCCAGTACACTGCAGTCGCACGGTCGCGTTTAAAGGAAGTTCACGGAACAATGAAAATTCTCTCATCATTTACTCATCCTCAAGAACATCCCAGATGTGTATGACTTTCGTTCTTCTGCTGAACACAAACAAAGAATTTTAGATGAACATTTATGCTACTACATATCGCCACCTACTGGGCAGGGAGGAGGATTTACATTAAAAGAGGACTTAAATATTAATCTGTTTCTCACCCACACCTATCACATCACTTTTGAAGTTTGGAGTTGTATGGATTACTTTTATGCTGCCTTTATGCCATTTTTGGAGTTTCAAAATGTTGGTCACCATTCACTTGAATTGTATGGACCTACAGAGCTGAGATATTCTTCCAAAAATGGATGGTCTGCTTCTAAACAATTAGGTGATCGATATTTTCTCTCTCTCATTTGTTTTAGTTACTATATTTGCAAAGCACTAAATATTATGTTACCGTGCTGCTACAATGAGCATCTCTGAGGAAGAACTAGTCTTAGAACTTGAAAACATTAAAGAGAAGTCCATTGTTCGAAGCAGATTATTTGATTGATTATTTAAATGAGCTACCACTTTGCAGCTCATGTCATACCACATTAGATAATTCGATAATAATGAGGAAATCATTATGAACACACTTTTCTGTATGCTAATGCATTTAACTTTTTGCCAGTAAACTTTAAGCCAAATAGAGCCATTGCTAACACCTTAAAAAGTACAGCCCTGGACCAGCCTTGGAAACCTGACAGATAACATGTTGGCAAACTGGCTGATCAGGGCTCTGCCATCAGTTGATCTCATGCCAACACAGCTGTACGGCAATCGAAAGAGTAGAGATTGAGTGAATCTTATACGAGATTTAATATGCACACTTTAAGATGAATGAATGTCAATAAAGTACTTTTAAATGGATTTGAAATGTAAATATATAAATAGATCAAATACTGATTTCCCTCTTGTGCTCTTTTTACGTTCACAGATTGTTGATAATGGACAAAGGATTCATCATCAGTCCTCCTCCTCCGTATGCCGGACCGCCATTGGGCCAAGGCAGCTTTCCCTTCCCAGAACAGCAGTTTGCTCAACACCCTCAACAAGGTCTGCTGACCCTCACCTCTAACTCAACCACACAAAGAGAAACAAAGGAGAATATGGTTCATTGATTACTTAATCAGAACACAACTATCAATAATTTCAGATTGTGCTCTAGTTTTTCATCATGAGCTTTCCCCCCACCACCCATACAAGGGGCGGGCATGGCTGCACCCAACGTATCCCAAACAGTCCAGTCTGTATCTGCACCTGGCGCGGGTGAGTGCTCATGCCTTAGTTTCACATTGTGTTACGAGACTTTGGTTTTGGAGTTAACATGAAGTTTCCTGCATAACACCTTAATTTGAAACCTGTAGACGATGCGTCCGACACATTAGAAGCCCTGCGGCATTCCAAAACTATTCCATCACATGCTAAGTACAGATAAACAAACCATCATTTTGGAAAGTGGGTGTTGTTTGAGTTTGACGTGTCACTTCTGTGCAGCAAATGGCGACATAACATTTTCTCACAAAGGTTTTCTCAGGGTTGTGCAAGTTCATCATGTGCTTTGAAATTTCTTTCTGTTCCAGTGAGTACAGTTTACACTCAACAACCCGCACAAGGGCCAGTCATGGCTTCATCCACTATGACTCAACATGTCCAGTCTACATCTAAGCCTGGTGTAGGTGAGAGTTGATGCTTACACTTACTGTGGCTCAGTTTGTGTATAGATGCAAACCAGCCGTTTAGATGTTCCATAATGTGAAATGCTTAATAAAGTTTACGGTATATATGAAACTCCTTGGCCATGGTTCCAATATTCTGTACCTTCAACCAACAGAGCAAATGGCTGGTGCTGTATGATACATACGTAGCAACTAGATGGTCACTACATGCTTTAGTAATGGTAGCCAGCTGGTACGTGATAGCTGTGCAGTGTGTAAAACTCACTCTCCTGGCCTTAATAGGTGACCTAACGACCAAGGCTTGAGGCCATAGCTTTTCTAGCCTCCTAGCTAGCGCATCCGACTCCCGGTTCCAATCCCGCTCGGGGCGGGACGAGTAGATCCGGATACGCTTTCAACCAGCTAAAACAAAATTCTGTCCTCAATTACTCACAGACCCCATATTATTTTCTTTTTTCAAAGAAACTGTGACGTAATGAAGCTAGGAAGCAAGTTGCAAGTTGACAATTAGTTTATTGACAGTCAAATTGAGAAGATAGGGGAAAAGTCCGGGGTGATGGTCTAGTGGCGCAGAGTCTCCAATGGTCAGATGATCGTGGTGAGAAGAGTGAAGAGAAGTGTTGAACAGACACGGCGAATCCGGGTAACAGCAAACAGGACACGAAACAGGGACAACGAGAGAACTGGACTGGAACTCTGAAGAGCGAACAACACCGGACATCACAAACAACGATCTGACAAGGAGATGAGAGAGTGGTGAGAATTTAAAGGGAATGGGAATGAGTAACAGCTGGTGAGAGGAGTGATTGCGGCAGAGCGCTAATCATGGTACAAACAACACGCCCACACATTCACGCACCCACACAACACACACTAAGAACAAGGCACGAGACAAGGAAGAGACATAGGATTAAATACCGTGACAGAAACTTGAAATGAGACTTTCCAAAATGATCACATAGGAAATGTTGCTTGAAAAATATTTTTTTGTATCAATTCCAGCATAAACACATTTCCTGTAAACAATGGTAAAGGCAATTTGGAGGTTGTATTTGCCAGCAGCCACATCACCCTGCAGCTCCAGACTGGTTACCCACTGAAGCTAAGCAAGGTTGAGTCTGGCTAGTACCTGGATGGGACACCTCCTGGGGAAAACTATGGTTTCTGCTCGAAGAGGTGTTAGTGAGGCCAGCAGGGGGTGCTCATAATGCCCCATAATAGTGACGGGAACTCAAAAAGGCCCCGTTCTTCGGATGAGACGTTAAACCGAGATCTTGACTCTCTGTGGGCATTAAAACTTCCAATGTAAAGAGTAGGGGTGTAACCTCGGTGTCCTGGCCAACTACCCCGATTGGTCCTTATCAATCATGGCCTCCTAATACCTATCCGTGAATTGGCTCTATCATTCTACTATCTCTGCTCCAGTGTGGTGAGCGCTCTGGCACACTATGGCTGCCGTGGCATCATCCAGGTGGATTCTGCACACTGGTGGTGTTTGAAGAGGGTCCCCTGTTCACTATGTAAAGCGTTTGAGTGTCGTATCAGAAAAGCGCTATATAAATGTTACATTCATTCTTTCATGTATTTTAGCTAGTCATTTTTACTCCACTGTAGAGCCCAAAGTATTCTTGGGCACCTGACACCTGTACGCCTACGGGGCAATTTTAACCGCATGTACTTGCACATTTGCTTGGAATTGTTTGAAGTAATCAGTGGCAACACTCACAGTTAGGATTTTCCCTCACAACAAAATCTAGAGTTACCACAAACTTGCCGCAAATTCGGCACTCATTAGTTTTCACGCGGTCAAACGGAGGATAGTTTGAAAAGCTAGAGAGTTCGACTGTAAACATACGCTAGCATACGCGCCAAAACAATTACGTATACTGTACATTGGGCTTACATCATTTACAACATAAACACATTCGTGTTTGGCGCCACTCTGTTGACATTTCACCCAAAATCTGGAGCTCATTCATGCCCATATGTTCAACAAAAGTTCCATCTTTGGCCACTGGGGGCAGTGGTTTGAATTTCCGAAGCATAGACCGATTTCAGATGATTAATTTTTGACTTGACTTACATGAAGTATATGAAAAAGGTACATTCCCTGAAAAGTGGCTTACAGAATTTGTAAGTTCAGATGCCTTATTTTGAATAATGATTAACCGAATATGTTGTTCATGTTTTTACAAGGGCCAGTCATGGCTTCATCCACTGTGACTCAAACTGTTCAGTCAACATCTATGCCCGGTGTAGGTGAGTGATCATGCCTTAGTTTCACTTTATATTATTCTGTAAGTCTAACTAGAATGTGCTTATGCTGCTATATTCTGTTTGTACAACCAGTGGAAGACAGGGGGAGTTTTCTGGAATCAGTTTTAAAACAGTAACTATTTTTGCACTTCCATTCGGTGACGCTGCTGGCGCAGAAATTATACACTTCAACTCTTTGAGTGTGGAAAGATCTGTTGAGACTTTACTCTCAATGCCCCTCTCTTAAAATGTCAAGGCTGTAATAATGAACTGTGATCATAAATATAATCGATTTTTGTGTCTTTGTGTGTTTTTTTAGTCCCACAGAGGGTAGTGGTGCCCCCTGTCTGACTGATGTCCCGGGGCAGATGAAATGCCCAACTGCCAACAACAGGTTGTCACGGAGATGACACACACAAATGGTCTGCTCGTCTGGGTCATCTGTGGAAGTCTTGGCATTTTATTATAATTAACCATATTCAACACTGTCTTGCATAATCAGAATATTTTATAAAAAAATCTATCATCTATCTCAGTGATTACAATCATATTGTCTTTTGTTTGAAATGGCATATAAACTGATTATAATGCAGTATATGCAGTTTATAGCAGACATTAACATTCATTTTTAAATATTTGTATTTTTTGGTAAAAAAAATAAAATTCCACAATACGTGTGATGAACCACGTAATATTTAATATTGTCATAAGGTTGCCGCGGTCACGCATTTTATGATATCAGGCTGCTATCGGCATAAAGTCCGATACCCATAAAACTTTACTCTGGCCAAGAATCGGCCACTTAGACAGTGTCACGTGTTTTAATGCATTAATTCAGTGTGATTAAGTATATAACAAATAACACAGTCAAAATATGAACGCAATTAATCATGTCCCTGGACCATATTAAGGACTATTACTACCATCGGGGCAATTCAAGCTAGAAGTTGCACCTGTATTCAGCAGGGGGCAGTAAGCGAAACTATAGATATTTAATTATTATGCATTGAATAAATTGTTATTTGAGGGCGTTTCTCAGCAAATATTTCTACATGCGATTGAATCAATTAATTAATCGGCATATCATCTATTTAAAGCCCTAAAAATGAATAATCGTATTATTATTTTATTTTTTATATTGTGGCATTTAAGGCCGGATTTATCTGAAATAGTTCATATCAAAACAATAAACCAGTGTGAAGAAAAACTTCTAAATGATTGGGTGCATATTGAATTAGCACAATGCTAAATATGAAATCAAAGTATACAGTATACTGTATATTATTATTGATTTGAGAAAACACTTTTATTTCCCAGTACAAACACACAAAATGACTGAAAGTATTTATTTTGTCTCTGCAGGATCTGGCCATTTTGTTTGATTCCCTTCTGTGTGCACGGCTGCAAGGATGTAGACAGACAGACAGACAGACAGACAGATAGATAGATAGATAGATAGATAGATAGATAGACAGACAGATACAGTAGACAGACAGACAGACAGACAGACAGACAGACAGACAGACAGACAGATAGATAGATAGATAGATAGATAGATAGATAGATAGATAGATAGATAGATAGATAGACAGACAGATACAGTAGACAGACAGACAGACAGACAGACAGACAGACAGACAGACAGACAGACAGACAGACAGATAGATAGATAGATAGATAGATAGATAGATAGATAGATAGATAGATAGATAGACAGACAGATACAGTAGACAGACAGACAGACAGACAGACAGATAGATAGACAGACAGACAGACAGACAGACAGACAGACAGATAGATAGACAGATACAGTAGATAGATAGATAGATAAACAGACAGATACAGACAGACAGACAGACAGAGGGATGGATGGATGGATGGATGGATGGATGGATGGATGGATGGATGGATGGATGGATGGATGGATGGATGGATGGATGACCCTGTATGACAAATTCCATTAGTCAAATCATGTGCGAGACAGGAAAATATTCAGCTGACAGAGTTAACACACAAGCTGCAGAACAACTTTTAGCTGGTATGCGGAAAAATAACTAGTTCTTCACTATGATTCCCCCCACCACTCGTTGCTTGGGGCAAATATTTTTATAAATTAAGAAAAGACAGTCAATGCTAAATGCTTTTTAAATAAAATAAAAAAAACACCTTGGCCTCTCTGTAAACCTCAAAACCGATCAGCTTGGTTGGTTGGTTATTGGTTAGTTCATTATGTTTTCTTGAATCTTGAGTATGAATTAAGTGGCCATACACTTTGACAAGTCTGTGTGTGTTTTGTGTGTCTTCAGATAAAGGGAACAGGGCTCATGAAATTACCAAACTTGATGTGGCAAAAACCCAGTAAGTCTTGACTCAGTCACAGAGCAAACTGTTTATGAGGGCTGGTCAAGCCCAGGTCCTAACAGGTCGCTCTTGGAAGGCAGAGTAGGTTGTAAACAGGGCGGTTTGAAGACTGAAGCACCAAAAGATTGTTGGAAGAACCCAGTGAAGAAGAGCAGGCCATGGATAGGGGATGGCTCCCAAACTGTGGTCAGCAGCCTCCAGAAAGCAGAGAAAAGTGACGGTAGAAACAGAAGGATCTAGGAAGGATGAAGAAGATTATATCATTAGAGCAGTCAGCCAGCAGCAAGGGTGCTGGACAGTATGGCAGGGTAAATCCGATTGAGTTTTAGGATGGGATGACCTGTGGAAGACACCTCAGGCCAGGATATGTTTTCTAATAAGATCCACCTATGATTCTCTTCCAAGCCCAGGATCTTTGTCTCTGTGGTATGGCAAAGAGGAGAGTGTCCCCTCTGTGAGGCCCCAAGAGCAAATCTGCAGCACATTTGGCTGGGTGCAAGACCACCTTGAAACAAGGTTGGCGTCTTGATCAGGTCCAACGCGAGCTGTTGGAGATACAAGGGGTGTTGTGGCAGGGCGGAGGGCGGGGCCGGGTCGTGATTCTATTTATCAGGCTAATCAAGCCTCCGAGAGGGATAAAGGCCGACTGCGGAGGATGGTGCTGGAGAGAGAGATCGTTTATGGACATGTCCGTCATGTGTGTGTTTGTCTTTTGTTTAAGTTTCTCATTAAACTATTATTTATATTGACAAGCCGGTTCTCGCCAGTAGCATGTTCCTCGGCTACTCCTCCACCCTCTAACGAACAACAGCCGTGCCTCTCCGGGCGGATCGGAGGCAGTCCTCTAGCCCCTGGCGGATGGAACGCCCCGCCGCGTTCTTGGGGAACAGAAGGGGTCTCCCCCACCCCTGGCAGTGGTTCGCCCGCTCCAGGCGGTCGGCAGCGAGCAACTCCCCACCCGTGGACCCCGCCGCATTTCAGCGCATTACTCTGTGGAGGTCAGGTGTTGAGGGTTTAGGGGAACATCAATGCAGTTGAAATACACTGTATCACTGGATCGGCTTTAAAGAAGTCTCTGAAGGAAGCCGAGAAAGGGAGATTCTGGCTATGGTTAAGAAGGAAGCATGAAACGTGGGGTGTGCAGGGGTGAGAATCTAGGAATTGGGAACATTTGCTATGTGTGTGGAGAGGGATCGGAGCGGAGAAGAATGATTTCTGCTGACCCACTCGGTTCTTTTCCGGGGTTTTCTGGATAAGGATTATGTGGGGGAGCGACACTATGCCAAGCTAGGCATTGGTGGGATGCCGATGCATTGGTATTGGATAGCCATTGGAGAGGTGGCAGGCTTAGTCTGGAAACTTGTCTTTTCTTACTCTTGGAGGGTTATTGATCCCTGGCTGTACATTGGAAAGCAAGAATGAGTGGCAATGGAAAGGATCGTGTGTCCAGTTGTGGAGAGGTGCAAGGAGCTGCCCCAACAGATCACATCTAAGATTGGTGGCACCCAACTGATGACCCCATTGCTGGACGACTGAAGGCACTGATGGAAGTGCAGCGGCAATAATGACCCGCAGGTTTAGACCCGTGTACCTGACAAGATAATGAGAAAACAATAATATGATGACAACCTTAATGTGGCAGGACAGGGCCGGCCCCTAATCAGGCTAATCAAGCCTCAGAGAGGGATAAAGTCCAACCGAAGATGGCAGAGCGACAGAGAGAGATTTACGGAGAAAGGGTCAGAATACATCTAGTGGTATTCTGTTCTGAGATCATAATGAAGAAATAAAAATTCATATTTAATAAAATAACATTCATATATGAAAAGGGAATATAAAGTGATATGTTGAAGTATTGCAGGAAATAACAGTAGCAGCATGTTAAGTATCTTTACATAACAAACATGACAAGCATTCAAGTGACTGCCAATAAACACACACTGTTTTACAATTACGGAAAGCACTCAGCATTCATGTCTGAGCCACATTACATTCCCCAAATATCTATGATGTGAAGTCATTTATTGAACTAGTCTAACTAGTTACTGACAAAGAGTCAGGAGGATTTACATGCGGTCAAACATATGTATGTATGTATTTGTAAATACAACCTCTATCAAAAAGAAATACTGTAATCAAATGATTTGTTCACTATATTGTGCCACATTATATGTGCCATAATTCTGCAAGATGAAATTTTGAACCCACAAAAAATTATTTTGCACTCGCTTGAACTTGCAAAGATAAATTCATTTAGTGTGTGTGTGTGTGTGTGTGTGTGTGTGTGTGTGTGTGTGTGTGTGTGCGCGTGTGATTGTGTGCGTGTGTGAGCGCGTGTGCGCGTGTGATTGTGTGCGTGTATTTATCACTTTGTGGGGACCAAATGTCCCCATAAGGATAGTAAAACCCAAAATTTTTGACCTTGTGGGGACATTTTGTGTGGTCCGCATGAGGAAAGCAGCTTATAAATCATACTAAATTATGTGTTTTGAAAATGTAAAAATGCAGAAAATTTTCTGTGAGGGTTAGGTTTAGGGGTAGGGTTAGGTTTAGGGGATAGAATATAAAGTTTGTACAGTATAAAAACCATTATGTCTATGGAAAGTCCCCATAAAACATGGAAACACAACATGTGTGTGTGTGTGTGTGAGTGTGTGTGAAAGTGTGTGTGATTGTGTGCGTGTGAGCGCGTGTGCACGTGTGGTTGTGTGCGTGTGTGTGTGAGCGCGTGTGCGTGTGTGTTTGTGAGTGTACGTGTGCGCTGTGTGCGTGTTTGTGAGTGTGCGTGTGCGCGTGTGTGAGTGTGTGTGTGCGTGCGTGTGTGTGTGAGTGTGTGTGAAGTGTGTGTGTGTGTGTGTGTGTGTGTGTGTGTGTGTGTGAGCGTGTATTTATCACTTTGTGGGGACCAAATGTCCCCATAAGGATAGTAAAACCCGAAATTTTTGACCTTGTGGGGACATTTTGTCGGTCCCCATGAGGAAAACAGCTTATAAATCATTCTAAATTATGTTTTTTGAACATGTAAAAATGCAGAAAGTTTTCTGTGAGGGTTAGGTTTAGGGGTAGGGTTAGGTTTAGGGGATAGAATATAAAGTTTGTACAGTATAAAAACCATTATGTCTATGGAAAGTCCCCATAAAACATGGAAACACAACGTGTGTGTGTGTGTGTGTGTGTGTGTGTGTGTGTGTGTGTGTGTGTGTGTGTGTGTGTGTGTGTGTGTGTGTGTGTGTGTGTGGTATGATTTAGAGTGTTTGTAAATCTGATCTTTTTAAGATGTTTATCAGATGTTAATTAGATTGTGATGCTTTCCAGATGAAAAGATCTGAATCAGACATCTCGGGTTGTGAGTAGTAAAATGCTAAATGTTAGATCGTGTGTCATCAGCCTAACACATTTTGGCGGGAAATTACACATATTGATGAATGTAAAATAATCAGAGACAAAAACAAAAGTGTCAAAACATTAAACCGTATATTTACCGAATCAAATAAAATGCATGAATCAAAATGCCCATGTAGAGTATCTGAGCTCACCGGACAGTTCTGGAGTTTATAGCGGACTGGAGGCATCACACAACAATCACACAAGTTGGGCTTCAAAGTTCACACACGTGACACTCCAGTGCATAAAGATGAAGCAGTAGGACTCTATCTAATGGCCAGTGAATGAAACTGCAGAGGAACTTTATTCAATGTCTTGAGATGTGGGGGACATTTTTGAGTGACAATTTGCTTGTTAGCTTCCTCATTTGTAAGTCACTTTTAAGCGTCTGCTAAATGTGAATGTGTTTATGCCATACATCCTTCTGTACACATATAGGGTGTGCCCGCTGAACACTGAGCTCTGAGAGTTGTGACAGAGCCGGAGGGGTTTCCTCTCTCATCTCTGTTGGAATATGACTCGACCTGACAGGAAAGTGTCTGATGTAAATAGACTGGTCCCCTGTCTGCTGGGACTCTTTGTTTTCACCTAATACAATGTACTTGAATTTGTGTCCTTTTCCCTTTGTACAAAAAGATCCAGAAGCCACATTTCCTCCAGTTTTATATAGAAATGTATTTTATTATACATACAATTTTTATGAGCCCTAATTACTTTATCTATAATATTCATACGTTTACAAACTCACTAGTCACACTACGGGACTATTTAACTGCTGAAGTAGCTGTAAATAAAATCAACGTAATGCAAAATAATGATCAGTCACGGCACATCAAACACACACTTACAGTCCAATCAACTTAATCAAAACATTTCATGGTGAAATAAATGTCCATGTTAATTGTCAACTATATAGTTTTATTTGCAGTGATTTAATGTAAGTGTTTAAGCATGGTTTGATGTAGGTTTAACTGTATATACAGTACAGCTGTGTTCACTGTTAATCTATATAATGAAGCGTTTATATGGAACATCCCACTGAATCACCTGTGTGGAGATCACCTGCACACTCTTTTATTTTACGGTCTTTTATATTATTTTTTGTTGCTTAGTTATTCTTTGTTTTATTTTGTTATTTTATGTTGTTTTATTATGTTTTTATTTTATGTTATTTTATGTATTATTGTGTACTTTTTATTTTATGTTCTTTTATATATGTTTTTTATTTTAAATTATTTTAAGTTTTATTTTGTTATTTTATGCTTTTTATTTTAAATTGTTTATGTTATTTTATTCTGTTTTTATTTTATATTATTTTATGTATTATTGTTGTTATTGTGCACTTTCTATTTTATGTTATTTTTATGTTTCTTATTTTATATTATTTTAAGTTTTATTTTATTTTATGTTATGTTATTATGTTTTTTATTTTATGTTATTTTATGTATTATTTTTGTTATATTTTATATTCTTGTATGTTTTTATTTTAGGTTTTTTTTTTATGTTGTGCTGTTATTTTATGTTTTATTTGATTATTTTATGATTTTTACTTTGTTATTTTATTTAATATTGTTTCATGTTGTTATATTATGTTTTTTTATTTTATGTTATTTTATTATGTTTTTTTATTTTATGTTATTTTATTTTATGTTATTTTTATGTTTTTTATTTTATATTATTTTAAGTTTTACGTTGTTATTTTATTTTATGTTGTTTTATGCTATTTTATTATATTATTTATTTTATGTTATTTTATTATGTTATTTATTTTATGTTATGTTATTATGTTTTTTATTTTATGTTATTTTATGTATTATTTTTGTTACATTTTATATTCTTGTATGTTTTTATTTTATGTTGTTTTTTATGTTATTTTATGTTTTATTTGATTATTTTATGCTTTTTACTTTGTTATTTTATTTAATGTTGTTTCATGTTGTTTTATTATGTTATGTCACTTGATGTTGTTTGTTTGTTTTTGGGATTATGACAGCTGGCCTTAGGTTAGATCTCTGTGTCCTAATGACCCTTCAGTATTCAGGACAGCAGTGAGGATAATCTCTTAATTGTAAAATTAAGACACTACGGCTTTACCACCTCAGCATCTTTACTGCTCTGCAGACATACTGAAGTTACACAAAGTCCTTTGCATTTTAAACATCCTAAAATCATTAGATTTTAAAACATACGGTCAATAAAATGATCTTCTGGTTTTAAGCATCTGTTTAACAGGTCCTGTTCCACTGCATTAAAATCATGCACGACTGCTTTAGGCAGATCATCTGTATATTCACTTTGGGTTTTTGGACTTTGAACATCAACACAATTTATCATTTCTTTTAAGGTTTTCAAGGATGAGGGCCTGTCCATGTTGGCATCTACCTAATTTGGCGAGTGACCGATAAATTTGTGCTAAGACACCAATTCAGATTGATTGGGCGTGCAACAGCAAAATATACGGGACGCCTTTTCTCCTCACTTTTAAAAGTCGAGAACCATGTTCATTAGCAATGATTTATCTCTCATTAAAATCACCTGCCTAATATTGTGTAGGTGCCCCTCATGCCGCCAAAACAGCACCAACCCGCATCTCAGAACAGCATACCCCCATGCAGAACAGGACTCAACAGGTGATGGTGGGGTGGAGGAGGGTACCGTGTTAGCATTCTGTTTTCCCCATTCTGATGGTTGATGTGAACATTAACTGAAGCTCCTGACCCGTATATGCATGATTTTATGCACAGCTACCACACAATTGGCTGATTAGATAATTGCATGGATGATTGTTGGTGCCAGACCTAAGGTAACCCGGGTTGGTGCTGTTTTGGTGGCATGAGGGGCATCTACACAATACTAGGCAGGTGGTTTTAATGTTGTGGCTGGTCGGTGTATATACAATGAATGAGACGCATAGCTCCCCCAACCCACGCAACATTGGTCAAGGGGGCGCAAATTGTGATTTCACATTCATCCCCAGAATTGGGTAGTTGCGCCCCTGCGTGTGTATGTGTGTGGAGGAGAGTGTTGTTAATACTCTGATGGCTCACTGCTCCACTGGATAGGATTATCTGAAGGCTACTTAAAGAGACACACACACACACACACACACACACACACACACACACTACAGTAAGACACACGGATGACCTGAAGCGCTGAGATCTTCATTGCATAAGACTCCCTTAAGACATTCCCCGTGGACACACACCGGGCTGCATGTGTGTGTTTGGGCTACAGCACCCACAGGACTCATAGATGTATGAATGGAAATCATTAGGCCAGAAGACATCTGGATCATCTGGACAGTGTGACCAGCACGACTCTTGTGTCCTGAGGAGTTTGTGGAGTTGGTTTAATTATAGGTTCTGAATGACAGAAGTAATTCTGAGATGGATGCATGAAACGGTGGACCACAACAGTCCAGTGCAGTCTATATTGAATCAGATGTGAATGTTACCCACAAGAGGAGACAGCAGGGGACAAGTACAGGGACAACAGCTCTCCAATACAAGAGACGCATTATCGGGACACTCAACGCAAGAGACTGAAGGAGAGAAAAGAAAAGAAAGGCTCTCTCACAGATGTATGGTAGTGTGTAGGTGTGAAACTGCCTGGTGCACATCAGGGACAATTTCTGGCTTTGCTGTCACAGTTGTTCGACTAATAAACCGGAAGACACGCGAGGAAAGGCTGCGTTTGGTTGCCATGTCGTTAAAGGAGTGCGTACACGTCAAAAGACGCGAAGAAGCCATTTGAACACATAAATCCAGACTTGTGCTTTTAAGGCTTTATCTAACAAAATCTGCACTTGCGAGGTGAGTAACACGTATTTTATCCACTGTTGTCAATGTTTTGATGTGGTTTATATAAAGTCCGCGTGCGCGTGAAAGCACTGTTATCATGATATTTACGCGTTTTCTGCACATTTTGATTTTACCTTTGCAGTTAGTCGTGATTGTGCTGTTGAACGATGAAACGAGCCCTGGAGTTGTGTGTCTGTGTGTCTGTGAGTGTGTGCGTGTGTTTCTGTTCTTTATATAAATTGCGCGCGGCTCCATCTCGGCCAGCCCACGCGCGCCTCTGGTTGCCATAGCAACTAATGGACATCTGCAGGACGTCTCGTTTAGGTCGTTTGCTCATCTGCAATGAGCAGATTCCTCTCGGACGTCTATAAGACATTCAGCAGATGTCTTTGAGGCGTTTGTGTTCTATAATGTTTGTTAATCTCGGAGATGTGCAGTACTGTGCAAAAGTTGCATAGTGAGGATGTCTTCAATAATGTATGGTCACAAAGACAACTTTTTAAGGGTTGTTTCCAGGACGTTGCTAAATAGTTAGCTTGAGTGTTTTGGGTGTATTTATTAATAGTTTTTTTTTATCATTACAGAGAAAACAGAGCGCAACAGTGCTAGTATTTTTCCCATAATAATTTTCCCATATGGTTTTAAGCACTGAAATATATACAGGGGCGGATTATGACTCGCAATGGCCCCGGGGCCAATTTTATTTTAGGGCCCCCCCTTTCAAGGTTGAGATCCTCAGATTAACTCAAACATACAGCACAGTTGTGATAAAGTAACCGCTCAATGGAAACAGGTTGAACAGCCCCTGTTCTTAAAGAGACAGTACCATTTTAATGTTTGTTATACAGAATGTAAACTCAATGTAATTACTATAAATTATACATACAACAAATACGAATGTAACAATATGTGTAATAAATGTGTAAACATGCATATATTTAAAGGGGTAATGATTTACATTTACATTTATGCATTTGGCAGACGCTTTTATCCAAAGTGACTTACAGTGCACTTATTACAGGGACAATCCCTCCGAGCAACCTGGAGTTAAGTGCCTTACTCAAGGACACAATGGTGGTGGCTGTGGGGATCGAACCAGTGACCTTCTGATTACCAGTGATGTGCTTTAGCCCACTACGCCACCACCCCTCCATGATACATTATGACATATTTTAGCTTCATCAAACACTTTAAATATAAAGAATTTAACTAATAGTCAGCAATCCAGTTCTATATATATATATATACATCAGTGGTTCTAAACTATGAACAAAGCCAACCTGTACCAAGGTGAATCACAACATTAAAAACTTTGATTTGAAGCACAAAGTGTTTGAATATCGGATAAAAAGACAAAGGTACAGGACAGTGCACTTAACGACCTAATGAAGACATGAACTACAATCCCATGAAGCATTGCGAATGATGTAATCAAATGGTGGAAAAATATAAAACTATTGATTTAAAGTCGTTCATTATAAGCAAAGAAACTATATATTGTACTGTAAGTTTATTGCAAAATACAAATACTTAAGTAGTCATGAGACTGACTTAATTGTGTCATTCGCAGTGCATCAAGGGAGTGGACGGTTGCTGCAGAGCTCTTTTGATGAGCTTCATTTCCTGCGATTCTCTGATTGGTGGATTATTTCCCTTCAGAATTATGGGTAGTGTAGTTCCTCACCAGACATTGCTCAATTAAAGGTGCAATATGTAATATATAAATCATGCTAAATTGAAATACTGGCTTCTCCGATAACAATGCTACAGTCAGAATATTCTACTTTGAAATGGGCCGGAAGTTCTGTTTGTGTTTTGGCTTGCGTGATCCCGCCCACTGCCCATTTCCCAATAGTATTTCGACACCTAGCTTACACTGACAGAGATATCAAAAATCCACATGAGCTGGTTTATAATTTGCAAACAATAAAAACATTGCAAACGTATACATTAGCTGATCAACTCAGTGTAAGGCTCGTCACTTGCCATTGTCAGTATACTCATTCCTGCTGCGTGTCCTCAACCTGGCAATCCGAGTGAGCTTCGAGTCTGGGGAGGCAACTCTCTCCAATATTTTGAATGTGGACTGCAGTACCCATTTTAAATGCTTGATGTCAATGTTACATATTGCTCCTTTAAACATGATTTGTTTAACAGCCTTAGAGCTCACGGTATGTCTGTCTTTAAAGGTTTACAGTATTTAGTGTCTTTAAGTTATTGAGAAATGAATGGGGTTTTTACTTCCGCAACCGGGCTGATGCGTTCTGTTGTCGCGGGGGCATTTTAAAGGAAGCGTTGAGTGTTTTATTCATTGTATTCAGCATTGATTTTCTCTTTTCTTTTACAGCCATGGCTCTACGGCCCACCCTTATCTTCATTCTCTCTCTGATTGGCTGCTGCGCTCTTGAGGAGCAACCCAAAGTTACAGCCCTGCCCCCTCCTCGAGGGTGTGGCACTGCCGTCGACACGCCCTACAGAGTTCTGTGCGACCTGGAGTCTGTTTGGGGAGTAGTTTTAGAAGCCATAGCGTGCGGTGGTACTGTATCGGCATTGATTTTAATTGCGATTCTCCTTGCTAAACTAAAAACGGTAACGGAACCAAAGAAGCGATGCGGCGTGGGCCCCCTCCTCCTCCTATTGGCCGGAACGGTGGGTCTTTTTAGCTTATCGCTGGTCTTCCTGGTGGGGCGTGGCGAGGTGCTCTGCGTGGTTCGACGTGGGCTCTGGGGGGTGCTGTTTGCGCTATGTTTCTCGTGTTTGTTGGTGCAGGGGGTGCGACTGAAGAAGCTAGCCATGGGAAGGCGGAGCCCAGCTGGGAGCTGTCTCGCCGGGGTGGCGTTCGCACTCACCGCGGTCCAGGGTGTCATCGCTGGAGAGTGGCTGTTGCTTACGGTGGTCCGGGAGGGACATGCAGCATGTGATTACCTCCCTTTTGACTTTGTGCTAGTGTGTAGCTATGCTCTAGCATTGTTGCTGGCGGCTACTGTGTTGTCGTTGGCCGTTGTGCTGTGCGGAGGGGGCAACAGGGAGGAGTCAAACCGGAAAAGGATGAAATGGAGGTGTAACGGCGTCTGGCTCTTTCTCTCGTGTCTTTCGTCTCTTCTCCTCTGGGTCGCCTGGCTCGGGCTGTATCTCTATGGCAACGCTGCCATCGTGAACGTTGCGAAGGACTGGGATGAGCCAGCACTGGCAGTTGCCTTGGTAACAGAGGGGTGGGTGCTGTTGTTATTTCATGCCATTCCAGAAGCCCACCTGTGTTTGCGTCCAGCCGCTCAGAGGAATGCAGACATGGGGCAAAACTACTACGATGCCCCTCAGCTTACAACACTGCAGGGTTACCATGACGACGAGCGGCCGACCAATCCCAGAGCTCCGTACACAGAGAGTCAGGCGTACTCTGTAGAGGAGCACAGTGCAGGTACTGACAAACACATGCGTTTATTTCTGAGTGTACATTTGTGCGTGTTGGTCTCTCTGGTTTATGGTGTTTTTTGCAGTTCTGCAGGCTGGAGGTTTCCATAACGGATTGATACGACCCGCTGTGCCATTTCGCAGTCATGTTTATCAGCCCACTGAGATGGCCTTGCTCATGAATGCAGGAACGGTGAGTGTGTGTTATGGTGAAAACATGCACACACACACATGTTTCAGAACACGCTAAGGTCTATCAACAGCATTTTTGGTATATGTTGATTGACATGTGGTAAGGTAAACACACACTTTCAAAGGTATTACCACAAGGGACAGTTCACCCAAATATGGAAATTCTCTCAACATTTACTCACTCTCATGCCATTCTAGATGTTTGTGACTCTTTCTTCTGCTGAACACAAATTCATATTTTTAGACAAATATCTCAGCTCTGTTGCTCCACACAATGCAAGTGAATGGTGGCCAGAACTTTAAAGCTCCATAAAGCACATAAATGCAGCATAAAAGTAATCCATTCGACTCCAGTGGTTTAATCCATGTCTTCAGAAGTGATATGATAGGAGTGAGTAACAGATCAATATTTAAATCCTCTTTTACTATAAATCTCCGCTTTCACTTTCGCATACTTCTTCTTGTGTTTCTGGCGATTCACATTTTTTGTGCATATCGCCACTTACTGGGCAGGGAGGAGAATTAATAGTAAAAAAGGACTTAAATATTGATCTGTTTCTCACCCACACTTATCATATAGTTTCTGAACATATGGATTAAACCACTGGAGTCGTATGAATTACTTTTATGCTGCTTTTATGTGTTTTTTGGAGCTTCAAAGTTCTGGTCACCATTCACTTGCCTTGTATGGACCTACAGAGCTGAAATACTCTCCTAAAAATCTTAATTTGTGTTCTGCAGAAGAAAGAAGATCAAATACATCTGGGACAGCATGAGGGTGAGTAAATGATGAGAGGATTTCATTTTGGATGAGCTTCTCCTTTACATGATGTGCATAAGGATACCAGTAAACTCCACCCACAGAAATTATGTCTACAGTGCACAAACAGAGCTTCAGCTTCCTAGAAAAGTAGTCCAATCTCAAAAAGTACAATATAGACAAATTTAAAGCTTAAAGAATAAACAGGTTTTTACGGAATAATTCAAGTGTTTTAACAGAATATGAGCTGGCCGCATAGACTGCTATTTTATGTACATTACTGTAAACATGATTTTTGTTTAGTTACGATCTGAGGGACGAGTTGAGATCATTTTCGGTGGTTATGAACATTATGCCAAAAAGAAATGAACCAGGAACAGTGACATCTGTTTGTGTCAATGAAACTGCACAGAGACACAAACACCCAAATATAATGCACCTCACATTTTGTGTTTCAGATCCCATCTGCCCCTCCAAACTTCACAGGGAGGCATCTGTGGTGAGAGTGGTTGCCGTAGCAATAACATCCCCTTCTCCCTCATGAAGACGGCACTTTGGGTGACTTAACAGAGTCAAAAGGGACTTTAATGAGGTTCCATATTGATCATTTGGAAATGATTTTGTTATAAAAGTTAAAGGTTCTCAATGTGGGGAGCAGGCTAAAATATTTTCTGCTCAGAGTCAACTGTGATAAGTTATTTGTAGGTTAATGCCCACAAAAAGTGTAAACACTGTGGCGCTATCAAAACATTGCTCTATTTGTTTGAGCAGTCTGACAGGGGGCGGGCCAGATCCTGCAGTATTTTTACAATTTTGTTTAATGCAAATAATGAATCACTTCGGCTGTTAAGTGGCTCACCTTCAAAGCACTTTGGACAAATGACAGAAAGTGTTCAGATTAAATCACACACTGATGAGGGCCTGTATTTATTTACATAATCAAAGAGAGAAGTGAATTAAAGAGGGAAAGAGAACAACAGTAATGGAGTAAAAAACGAGAGAGTATTAATTCATTCCTAGCCTTATAGTTAATGCAAATATTCCTGCTTTCCACTTTTAAAAATATAATCAAAGTCTATTTCTTTCTATATCTCTTTATTTAAAGGGACAGTACACCCAAAAAATAGAATCCTCTCATCATTTACTCACCCTCATGCCATCCCAGATGAGCGACTTTCTTTCTTCTACTGAACACAAATTAAGATTTTTACAAGAATATTTCACAATGCAAGTGAATGGTGACTAAAACTTTGAAGCTCCATAAAGCACATAAATGCAGCATAAAAGTAATCCATACGACTCCAGTGGTTTAATCCATGTCTTCAGAAGTCATATGATAGGTGTGAGTGAGAAACAGATCAATATTTATGTCCTCTTTTACTATAAATCTCCACTTTCACTTTCACATTCTTCTTCTTTTGCTTTTTGGCCATTAGCATTCTTTGTGCATATCGCCACCTACTGGTTGGTGCTGGTCATAGATGGAGATTTATAGTAAAAAAGGACGTAATTATTGATCTGTTTCTCACTCACACTTATCATAGCACTTCAGAAGACATGGATTAAACCACTGGAGTATTATGGATTATTTTTATTATGCCTTTACATAATTTTTTTATGTGAGTGGGTGAACTATCCCTTTAAATAACTTAATTTGCGTATTTAAACTTGTATGAAATTGTTAAATTGGTCTCTTTTTAAACTGCATCTTTTTTTTGTTTGTTTGCTTGTTTGTTTGTTTTGATATCACAAATAAATGTGACTCTTTCACCAAACTTTGCACGCTTATTGACCATAATCCTTTGCACAGTTTAAGGTATACACATAGCATCACTATTGTAATGGTTATGTCTGAACAGGGTGAAAGATGTGTTTGCATTTCGCTTTATCAAGTGGAGATTTCATGACTTGCACAAACTTGAAATGGTTGTATTTCTGGCTATATTTAATGTTTATATTTCAAAATAAATGATACGAATAAGAAGTGTCTCTTCATTGTTGTGTCGTGCACACGAAAGGCAAATACGTTATATTAATCCAGCTGTTAGCTGGCACATTATTGATGTGTTTACGTCTCTAACCAACCAGTCACTGAATAATGAAAATCACGATTCACGCAGAACAAAAAAACAAATACACAGCAATTGGTTCATTACAATTAATTACAATTTTAGAGACCCCAAAACTGGAGTTTGGCAGATTTTGGTCCATATCTGTTAACTTTGAGGTCTAAATAACATCTTTGTATTATAAGATTCCAGAAGCACTTTCCTAATAAGTCATTATAACTAGTGGTCAACCGAGATGGGATATTCAATGGCTGACATGTATAGAGCAGGATGGCCGATATAAATGCTGATAAACATAATACAATTTTACAACAGCAAATCAGATGTACACAACATTTCTAAAGTGGAACAAACACTTGTTTTATGCAATATTTACTAAAATGTTCATAAATACAGTTTCACATAAGAGAAAAACTTTGAAAACAAACCATTTAAAGATGGTTTAAGGAAGTGATGTTCATTTTATCGTGTTAGTGATATTTATTTTATATTATTATTAAATTTACATGCTGAAAACGTCCTTATTATATGTCAGATATAATTGAAATAGATGGGATGAAATATCACACCTGTCTCTTTAACTGCCCCAGTCTTGGTAAACAGCGGCGAAATGTCGCGGGCAGAACATGTTTAGCTAATCAAGAGGGGGCGTGGCTAACTCAACCCGCTAAAAATTCGCGATGACATACAGGTGCTATGCGTTGTTCCTGGCAGGCTTCTCAGTCTTACAGGCACCATTTGGTTAGGATTAGGGTGGGGGCGGGGTTAGACCTTCAACTGCCTGCCAGGAACAATCTGAGGCCCCTTTGTACAATTGGCGCTAAAATTCAACGCGTATAAACGGCTGGTGTCGTCGAAGTCCCAACGGCTAAAATCACGTACAGCCCGTTTAAATCTATAATTCCTGTTGTTCATATAACAATTGTAGGTATAGTAAAAAGGCACTCAATCACAAAGAGTTATATAATCATATGCATTATGCTTTTGAGATTTGTGAAAGTGCAGATGATGTAATTTGATATGGCGGTAAACTCTTAAAGGAATATTCCGGGTTCAATACAAATTCAATCCACAGCATTTTTGGCATGATGTTGAATACCACAAAAATTTATTTCTACTTGTCCTTACTTTTCTTTAAATAAAAAAAGCAAAACACGAGTCACGATGAGGCACTTACAATGGAAGTCAATGGGGACAATTGTTATAAAGTTTAAATGCAGAAATGTGAAGCTTATCATGTTATAAAACCACTTGCATTAATTCTTCTGTTAATCTTGTATATTACTTGAGCTTTTAAGTTGTTTACATACTTTTTTACAGTAATTTTAGGGTTTGTTGACATAACATCGTCTTGGCAACCAAGTTGTAAAATTGTAAGAAATTGTAGCACGCTAAAATCATGTTAACACAGATATAATGTCTTGAAATACTTTAGAAATAGTATTTTAACCTTCAAAAATTGGCCCCCACTCACTTCCATTGAACATGTCTCACAGTAACACGGATTTCTGCTTTGTTTAAAGAATCGGAGGGACGAGTCAAAATTAACTTTTAGGGTAATCAATATTATGCCACAAATACTGTCGATTGAGCTGAACTTGTAATGAACACAGAATTTTCCTGTAAGTGCAAAGTTTCTCAGTCTTTATAGCAAACTAAAATGACACAATGGCGCTAAATTTGTATTCTATAAAACACTTTATTTTTTTTGTCTCTTGTAAACATGACCTCAAACGTTTACAGACAAAAGGACAGAATAAGGAAAGCATCATAGACACATTTTCAAATATTCTGAATAAAAGCAGCAAGAGAAAACAAGTGCTTTCAATGACTATCATGCGCTTTATGCGTTTGAAAACAGTGCCGCCACACGTTAGCACTCAAACTTTACTTCAAAATCCCGTTGTGAAACATCACAAACTCTGTAGGTCACATTTCACCACTAAATCCAAAAGAAAAGAAATATTCTGCTTAATGAAATTCAACGGTGATGAGAATTTGGGTGAGAAATGTATAAAATTGTTTATTGAAATTATCAATATTGGAATTATATTTAGATTTTGGGGTGAAGTGGGACTTGGACATGTTGAGATTCACCCATAATTTGTTCCAACGGTGTACATTTGTGTTTACACAAGCTCTCAACGTTGGACATTCAGGGTAACAGAAGACCGTTTACACAATTCCTCATGTTCTGCAACACTTCTAGAGGCTCTACAACAGTTGAACACATGTTGTACTGTAATCGCACCGAGAGCATCACGAATGCCAGAATACTATATTCTGAATAATGCGTAATTCAAAGGCAGTGTGGAAGAATAGATTCAACTGATCTACAGAATTCCAAACGCCATTATTTGGCTGAGAATTGTGCATGAGTAAAGCAGGAGGGCGTGTCTTCGAAGCTGTGTGTTCCAGTGGGTGTGGTTAAAGGGTGTGGTGGGCGTGGCTCAGGCCTGCAGATACTCCGGCTGTACCCGCGCAACCTTGCGAAACTCTTTTGCGTGTGTGCGAGGACACTGCATCTCGCACCAGCTGATGGGCACCATCTGTGCACCTGCGTGAAGATTTAAGAAAGTGTTCAAATTATCAGACATTTGATATCATCATAGAACGCTCTAAACATATAGAAACCCGCTCACCTGCCTCACTGTGGGCCACGACCACACCCAACTCATTCTCCGCTGTGGTTAGCAGGTAGTTCGACTGCACGTCACCCAAAGAGATCTGACAGCCAAGGTCAAGGGTCATCAGTTACACATTCTGGATATTAGAGTACCGGTAGTAACGTTTACAGGAGATATATAGTATATTACTAATATATTGGGTTCAATACAAGCATTTGTGACTATGTTGATAGCTACAAAAAGAAACATCACAAGTGGAAATTGAATAACACCATCTTCATCACGAAAGTAAAAAAACACAACGTTCTGCATTTCTTTGGGGATTTTATGGTATTTTTTAGGGATGCACCGATCCGGACTGATGAGCCCGATCCAAATCCAATACTGTGTGTTACTCGTGTTCGTTACTGTCGAGCTCAAACAATGACATAAAAGAACCATAAAAACACCATTAAAGATGTTCATGTGACTCATGCATTTTATTCAAAGCCTCTTGAAGACGTGCGACAGCTGTGAATCACAAAACGCTGTTTATTATATATTTATTTATTATGTGCAGCGCCAGCAAGTTAGTGAATGCTGCTGCTCTGTTCACACACACACACACACACACACACGGCGCAATATTTGAGCGCTCCTCAAGAACAACATCTCAGATGTAGATGCTCAATATTTCGGTTCACTTATAATGTGCATTTAGAACAGCACCGGAGGAACATTTGACCAGAATTTGAATTAAAGCGAATTAAACTACTGTGACCTTGCCCACAGACACATACAGGACGTCCTGGAGAGTTCAGAAAAGCGTGATGGTTTAAAAAGTGCACAATATACATATATTACTGTTGTATTTCAAATTAAAAGTCAATAATAATAAACCGACTTGATGACTGGAATTACTGTTATTGTTGCTGCTACATTATCCAGTATACGTGATAATAAAGTGTTTCTTAATAATCTATACGCTTATATTGAAATAATATGTAGTTAGAGGTTTGTGTTTCTTCTCATGTTAAAGTGTACTCAATTAATTCCACACAATAATGATATTTAAGATATTCTAAACTGGTTATGCAACACTGGTATCAGATCAGCCGATACTGAGATATCCGAAATCGGAATAGTGATATCGGTGCATCCCAAGTATTTTTGACCTTATTTACCTCTAAATTACTCCATTCATGTTTATATAAAATAAGTACATTTCATGTTATATTCACTTAAAAAAAACTTAATTTCAGTAAACTGAAAGATGGTCAAAACATCAAATGATGTCATGCTTTGGGGGTCTCTGGTGATTTCGGCTGGAATAATAACAATTATATGACATCTATGGCCAGCAGATGGCTTCAGTGCTTCATGCATTGGCTGATCTCTATTGGAGATGACAGTGTGTGTTCTGCGTTGTGTCCGATTTCTTGATATTAATATTCTTGATAAATTAAAAAACTATTGTGTTACAGTCTCACCCATTCATTCCCCATGGCGGGTCAAATTTGACCCCAACAATACGAATGGGGGTCTGTTTGATAAAACAACCTAGACTCATCGAATCTAGTCCAAATTTTGGGTGTGTTCAGGTGACAAGTTTAGGAAAAGTCACCAAGCATTGAACTTTTGAAAAAATAAAAAGTTATTGAGGTCAAAAATGACCTGAAAAGGGTTAAATTGACGTTTTTAGGGGTTTGCAGCGTTATGTCATTACGGCAACAAAGTTGAAAAAGTTAAATTGGATCGAACATTACAAAGAAGCAATTTTATCGCACTAAAATTATGTTTACACACATATTGTTTACGTCTAGTGGCTATACTTTTGAAACATGAGTATTTTTTAAATGTTTACGAATTGGTCCTATTAACCTCCATTGTAAGGGCCTCACTGGATGGGGTCCTGGGAAGCTCCGTGGTAGAGACGATGGCTACCACCCCTGGAGTTCACAAGTTCGAATCCAGGGTGTGGTGAGTGACTCCAGCCAGGTCTCCTAAGCAACCAAATTGGTCCGGTTGCTAGGGAGGGTAGAGTCACATGGGGTAACCTCCTCGTGGTCGCTATAATGTGGTTCTCGCTCTCGGTGGGGCGCGTGGTGAGATATGCCCCACCGAAACCGTCGATCCGAGCATCTCATCACTTGTTGAGCACGTTACCATGGAGATATAGCACGTGTGGAGGCTTCATGCTATTCTCCACGGTAACGTGCTCAACAAGTGATAAGATGCGCGTGATTGACAGTCTCAGACGCGGACGCAACTGAGATTCATCCTCCGTGGATTGAGGCGAGTCACTACGCCACCACAAGGACTTAGAGCGCATTGGGAATTGGCCGTTACACATTGAGAGAAAGAGGGAGTAACCCCCCAAAAAAGGGACAAGTCAAATTTAATGTTTATGGTAATCAACATTATGCCACAAATGCTGTCGACTGAGCTGAACTTATACTGAACCCGGAATATTCCTTTATTATTTGACGTTTGATTTAAAGGATACCACTTTAGCAAGGACGATATCACCTGGCCTAAAGCTCTTGTACGTCTCCACCTGAAGAGAAAAATAAAACAGATTTTCTGTCATTAAAGAGCAGTTTTATGACAATGAATATGCCTCATTTGTCATGAACTCACCTTATCTTTCTCTGTCGCTCTCACATCTTCTCTCCTGGAGATAACAAATAAACAAAATGTTTGTTGTTGTTGATATTGCATTTTTGATTATATTCACAAGCTTTTAAAACATACTTAAAGACCTTTGATGGATAGAAATGTCATAATTAAGGACTGACTACCTGATTGTGCCTCTAAACCGATCTTTTAGCGGTGTTGACCCAACGTATAATATGTGCACTTTAGCAAACCGTGGGTTGATACTGGTCACCTGTACAGGCACAGACAGTCACACACAAAAGATAAGCGTGTCAGTCCGGATTACAGGAATGACGGTTTCTCACTAAACGCCCCAATGATGTCACGTTTCATGTGGCTTACCTTGCAGGTGACGATGGCACCAACATCGGGCAAAAGTTGTGCTTCCGTTTCTCTAACCACGGATATAACCGGGAGCTTAAAAAGAAAAGTTTGGATAACATTAATTTCCATTGGATTGTTGTGAAGCCTGAATTAGGCTCGAAGTCCCCAAAGTGTGACTGCGCAATAGCTAAATAAACACACCTCCTCTCCCTCGTTCTTTCTCAGCACATATCCCGCGAGCGAGGCGAAGATGTAGCCGTGCCGTAGGTACGTGCCGGTACCGGGGATACAGTCCTCCGTACTGCACAGCCTTTCACCTGCTCAAACAGTAAATATCCATGTTTAATATAGAGAGACCATTTTCACAAACCAGTCAACTCTCGATATATAAAGTTCCTCCCTTCAGCTTTTCTCATCGAGTAAACGTTCACTGGGAAATACTTCACATTGTGGAAGTTCTGGGAAAGCGAAGTTCCAGCAAATGAAAACGCTTATTTTTAAAATCTGTAAATGTGCTTTGACCGGTTAGATTTGGTGTTTCATATATCTGGAAATGGATTTCAGATGTTAATTAATTGAAGATATCTTAAGAGCTTTCTTACTAGTTACAATGACATTATAACTGTCTGAACATTGCCACTAGTAGAAACCAAATTATCGATATCAATAATGAGCATTTTAACTATTTGTACTTACGTTTTATATATAAGGAATGGACGCACTAGTGACAATGTAATGATATAATAAATTATTGTTTTTAAAAGAAAGTGGTACATATGAAACTGGAGTTTTAACTAGTATGAAATTAATTCATTTCTGTGATTGAGTTTTGAACAGGAGTGCATGAAATTATATTCGTGAAAAACCAGTTACAGAAAAACTATTTAATAGTTGAAATTAAATTTTGGATATCAAGAATGGGTATTTTTGCATGTAATTAAAAAAATTTGGATAAAGAATTAAATGTTTTCACTATAATACTGTAATAAAAAAGTAACTTTTTCCACGAATAATACAATCCCAATTCCAAAAAGATGGGACAGTATGAAAAATCCTAATAAACAAATATAATGAGTGATTTGTAATTTAAATGAATCCTTTGCTATATTGAAAGCTCTACGACTAAACATTATATGATATTTTACCTTGTGAATTTCATTACTATTTTTAAAAGGTACAGGAATTTTAAATCAGATGATTGCAACATGCTCCAAAAAAGTTGGGACAGTCGAGTGTTTACCTGTAAAACATCTTCAGTTCTTCTAATAAAACATATTGAGCATTTGGGCACTGAAGACACAAGTTTGTTCAGTTTAGAAAGTGGAGTTTCCCCCCATCCATTATGCAGGTCTTCAGCTGCACAATTGTACGTTGCCATCTAATGCACTTCATAATGCACCACACATACTCAAATGGAGATGGACAGGACTGCGGGCGGGCCAATCTAGCACCCCATCTGATTATTCGGCCAGTAGGTGGTTTGAAGTTGTCCTGATGAAAACGCTGGTCCAAAATGTTCACATATCTGTCTGCATTCATGGTGTTCTCACCGATGTGCCCATGGGCACTGACACACCCCTGGCCCATACGGACACTAGCTTTTGGACCTGAAGCTAATAACAGCTTGGATGGTCCTTTTCCTCTTTGGCCCGGAGAACATGAAGGCTGTGTTTTTCAAAAACTTTGAACTGTGGACTCATCGGACCAAAAACACAGTTCCACTGTCCATCTGAGATGAGGCCGAGTCCAGAGAAGTCAACAGCGCTTCTGGACAGTGATGATGTACAGCTTCTCCTTTACACACTAAAGTCTTAACTAGCATCTGTGGAAGCAGCGGCGAGTGGCGTTCACTAACAAAGGTTACTAAAGTAATCCCAAGCCCATGTTCATGATATCCACTACAGATGAATGAGGTTTATCAAGACGGTGACGTCTGAGAATCAAAGATCACGTACGTTCAGAAGTGGTTTTCATCTTGCCCTTTACGCACCAAACTTTTACCAGATTCCTTGAATCTTTTAACTATGTTGTGCACTGTAGAAGGTGAAATGCCCAAAATACTTCCAATTTGTTTGTTTTAGGGGAACATTGTTCTGAAAGAGCTGGATTATTTGCTGAGGCATCTGTTGACAAATTGACAAGTCTTGAATGATCATTGCTCTTGAAGGACTCGGCTGTTTTTGGAGGCTCCTTATAGACTATGACATGATGGCATCACCCGTTTAACATGTTTTCGTAACATGTAACTTGTCAAATTGTTATTAGTCTTAAATTTCCACTGTCCCAACTTTTTGGGAGCATGTCACAATCATCTGATTTGAATTACTGTACATTAAAAAACAATGAAATTCACAAAGTAATACATCTTAAAATGTGCAGTTGTAGAGCTTTCGAAATAGCAAAGGGTGAATATAATTTACAAAGCTCTCCTTTTTGGGGTTGTAGCTCCATTGCTAATATCATGTATTAGAATTTTAATTTTAACTACTGAAATTTTAATGATATCTATAATTAATATCCTGTACATTTGACCCCCCTCCCCAATAATCAAAACAAGCACGTACAATTCCCCCAATATTTACACCATGATCAATGGAAACATGTAAATTCTTCACGCTGTAACCCCCCAATTTTCAAGCCAATTCTACGCCCTTGCTAGCTTCATTTATGCGTTTAAACTCTCCGCTACACTAGCACTGTGAGAGCATGACAGAAAACACGATTATGTTTGCTCGTACAAACTGATGGCACATCCGCACAAACAGAGCTCGAGTCACACATCAGCTCTAGTTCGTGTACGGGCACATTTGTGAGTGTTTTCATAGTTGTTTCAGGGCAGGTATGCATGACAGCAGCGTTCGCGCCCCGGGCGGTGGGCAGGGCTCGCCAAACGAGTCTTTAAACCCAAAACACCTCCATAACTTCACTTATTCAAAGTATGTCAATATGATCAAAAAATGATCAGTATCAGTTTTTGACAAATGTTGATTGCGGTCGAAAATGTTTTGATGTTCATAATTTCACGTATAATTTACAACTGTTTTGCGCGTGCGGATGAATCAGCCCTCAAGCATTGCAATGCTACACTGTGCTGCACGTGAACACTGTGATCAAACTGCTTTGAACTTAAAACCAAAGCTCACGAAATGACAAACCGAGCTTAAGTAAAGCAATTAACCAAGCACTACAAATTATTATATCAAAAAACCGAAATCAAGCGAATATAACAAGTTAATAACAGCAACGCACCTGGAACACACAGCTTCATGGGCGACATGTTTCAAGAAACGGGAGGAGCGTTGTGATTGGATATTAGACAGAAGCCAAATCGCCTTCTGATTGGTCATCTTATGACGTGTGGCGCATGTGAAGCGCCATCTTTGTTGTGGCAGTGAAAGTGTTTACAAAAATAGGAAAATGTCATTTAGCTTATATTTTTTATATTACAAAAGTTGATGTTCAAGTTTATATTTTTATATGGGGGAGACACATTCCTCTGTCTCAACCACCTAACCAAAATCTACGCCAGCATATTCATTACACCCTTTAATCATGGCACACTTTAATGCATTTAAAGTTTAATGCATTCTTTCCACCCCCTGTGACTCATCCATTTTTGGAGTTATGCCCACATCTCTTTGGTATTTCTTAACCTCTTTCTTCTGAATAAAATTATGAAAAATCCTAATAATAATGTCAAAATTGCAACAAAAACAAACAAAAAATTATGTTACTGCTTCATTTCCAAAAGTGCATAGGGTCATTAAATACCGAGTTATATGTAAAAACGTCTTTTTTTCTTTTTCGTTTCAATTAATCATTTTATCTACATAAGTCTACCATTACAGGATATTTTGAGTACTGTATTCATACAAATTACTACTAAGTCACATAAATTTTCTCTGTGATGATGGTGAATTATAGTAATTTAAAGTATAAATACACACACAAAAAATACAGAATATTAGGCAGGTGATTTTAATGTTGTGGCTGATATATATATATATACACACAGTATCTCACAAAAGTGAGTACACTCATCACGTTTGTGTAAATATTTGATTATATCTTTTCATGTGACAACACTGAAGAAATGACACTTTGCTACAGTGTAAAGTAGTGAGTGTACAGCTTGTATAACAGTGTACATTTGCTGTCCCCTCAAAATAACTCAACACACAGCCATTAATGTCTAAACCGCTGGCAACAAAAGTGAGTACACCCCTAAGTGAAAATGTCCAAATTGGGCCCAAATGTCAATATTTTGTGTGGCCACCATTATATTCCAGCACTGCTTTAACCCTCTTGTGCATGGAGTTCACCAGAGCTTCACAGGTCGCCACTGGAGTCCTCTTCCACTCCTCCATGATGACATCACAGGGCTGGTGGTGTTAGAGACCTTGTGCTCCTCCACCTTCCATTTCAGGATGCCCCACAGATGCTCAATAGGGTTTAGGTCTGGAGACATGCTTGGCCAGTCCATCACCTTCACCCTCAGCTTCTTTAGCAAGGCAGCGGTCGTCTTGGAGGTGTGTTTGGGGTCGTTATCATGCTGGAGTACTGCCCTGCAGCCCAGTCTCCGAAGGGAGGCGATCATGCTCTGCTTCAGTATGTCACAGTACATGTTGGCATTCATGCTTCCCTCAATGAACTGTAGCTCCCCAGTGCCGGCAGCACTCATGCAGCCCCAGACCATGACACTCCCACCACCATGCTTGACTGTAGGCAAGACACATTTGTCTTTGTCCTCCTCACCTGGTTTCCACCACACACGCTTGACACCATCTGAACCAAATACGTTTATCATGGTCTCATCAGACCACAGGACATGGTTCCAGTAATCCATGTCCTTGGTCTGCTTGTCTTCAGCAAACTGTTTGCGGGCTTTCTTGTGGATCATCTTTAGAAGAGGCTTCCTTCTGGGACGACAGCCATGCAGACCAATTTGATGCAGTGCGCGGCGTATGGTCTTGAGCACTGACAGGCTGACCCCCCGCAGCAATGCTGGCAGCACTCATATGTCTATTTCCCAAAGACAACCTCTGGATATGACGCTGAGCACGTGCACTCAACTTCTTTGGTCGAGCATGGCAAAGCCTGTTCTGAGTGGAACCTGTCCTGTTAAACCGCTGTATGGTCTTGGCCACCGTGCTGCAGCTCAGTGTCAGGGTCTTGGCAATCTTCTTATAGCCTAGGCCATCTTTATGTAGAGCAACAATTCTTTTTTTCAGATCCTCAGAGAGTTCTTTGCTATGAGGTGCCATGTTGAACTTCCAGTGGCCAGTATGAGCGATGACACCAAATTTAACACACCTGCTCCCCTTTCACACCCGAGACCTTGTAGCACTAACGAGTCAAAAAACACCGGGGAGGGAAAATGGCTAATTGGGCCCAATTTGGACATTTTCACTTAGGGGTGTACTCACTTTTGTTGCCAGCGGTTTAGACATTAATGGCTGTGTGTTGAGTTATTTTGAGGGGACAGCAAATGTACACTGTTATACAAGCAGTACACTCACTACTTTACATTGTAGCAAAGTGTCATTTCTTCAGTGTTGTCACATGAAAAGATATAATCAAATATTTACAAAAATGTGAGGGGTGTACTCACTTTTGTGAGATACTGTATATAACCAATATGCTAAAGGAACCACAAAAACAAAACAAAAAACACAAACACCATGCAAATTTCTTTCTGCTTAAGTTAGCCAACATTTATTAGGATTGCACACTAAACACGCTTCAGTGTACACAGAACAGCATCTTTCAGTCAAGCAAAAATAATCAACATTTTCAATCCAAATTACTATGCGAAGGAAGAGACGATATGCGAAAAATAACATTTTCTGGAGCAAAACATTAAAATATAATTTCAGATTCACATAGGGGTGACTGTTTGTGGAATATATCAAAACTTAGGCTAAAATACAGTGAAAATGACAGACTACAGCAGGATTACAGTGACATTTACCACACACACACACACAGGACAAAACCATCTCGCTCCATAAACATCTCCAAAAATCTCATTGGAATATGATCGGATGCTAATCACCAATCAAACTCACATCTCGACTCTTGAGCATCCTCAATGAAAACCGTTCTGTAGAAGTGCCTTTAAAAGCACAGAATATATAAAGATAGAGGGCTTCGGCATTATGCATGAATCACACACATTTTGAAAATGCAGTTTCAGATAACCTCCCAATCACTAATAAGCTATTGCCTGGATACTGTTGTCAAAGCAATGCCATCACAAATTAAACACAAGTGCCCTAATTTGAAATGTGAGGTTGTTGATTTTCAGCACAGAGACAAAATAAAGCTCAAATGTGTGAATCTGGCTCAGTTTCATGTATTATTTACATACTCAAGCAGTTAAAGTGAGAGTAAAGTCTGCAAGTGGCTTTTTCTGGGAAAAAAAAAAAAAAAAAAAGTTTACTTAAAGGGAAAGTTCACCCAACAATCTCATCCTCATGTTGTTCAAACCCGTATAACATTTGTATTTGCACAGAACACAAAAGGAGAGGTCAGGGACTTTCAATCTGTCACCATTCACTTTCATTGTATGGTAAAGAGCAGCATCTCAGCATTGTTCAAAACATCTCCTTGTGTGTTCCACAGAAGACCGATGGGTTTGTGCTAACATGAGGAATTTCATTTTCGGGTGAAATATCCCCTTAAAATGGTCCCGGTACTCAGGAGTATTAACAAATCAATTATTGGTCACTGGTTTGGTTCTAGGTTCAAATTGCATTTTAAAGGAGGCTTGTGGGGGGCATCTATGTACAATGTCTCAGTCTACTTCTTGGCTTTGCCCTGAGCAGCCACGGCTTCCATGGCTTTGCGGACGGTCTCTTCATCTCCCAGGAACTGCATGGGCTTAATGGGCTTCAGGTTCTTGTCCAGTTCATAGAGGATGGGGATTCCTGTGGGCAAGTTCAGCTCCATAATCGCTTCCTCTGACATACCTAGAAAACACACAAAGGTCAGATTACAAACCCAGCACCTAATGTTGCAGCCCATAATTTGTGCATGATTGCAGGGTCGTTGCCATCCAGTTTTTAAGATGTTCTTATTGGTTTTTAGAGCACTGTTAGGGTGTTGTGGTTGGTTGCTGTGGCGTTGCTATGCAGTTCCTAAGATGTTCTGACTGGCTTTTAAGGTGTTGTTTGTGTTGTGTGTGCAGCTTTGTAGGTTTGCTCAAAGGCGTTGCTATGCAGTTTCTAAGATGTTCTGACTGGCTTTTAAGGTGTTGTTTGTGGTTGCCAAGGCGTTGCTATGCAGTTTCTAAGATATTCTGACTGGCTTTTAAGGTGTTGTTTGTGGTTGCCAAGGCGTTGCTATGCAGTTTCTAAGCTGTTCTGACTGGCTTTTAAGGTGTTGTTTGTGTGTCGTTTGTGGTTGCCAAGGCATTGCTATGCAGTTTCTAAGATGTTCTTACTGGCTTTTAAGGTGTTGTTAGTGTGTCGTTTGTGGTTGCAAAGGTGTTGCTATGCAGTTTCTAAGATGTTCTGACTGGCTTTTAAGGTGTTGTTTGTGGTTGCCAAGGCATTGCTATGCAGTTTCTAAGATATTCTGACTGGCTTTTAAGGTGTTGTTTGTGGTTGCCAAGGCGTTGCTATGCAGTTTCTAAGATATTCTGACTGGCTTTTAAGGTGTTGTTAGTGAGTCGTTTGTGGTTGCCAAGGTGTTGCTATGCAGTTTCTAAGATGTTCTGACTGGTCTTTAAGTGTGTTGCTAGGGTGTTCTAGGTGGATGTTAGGGTGTTGCTTGTTGCTAGGTTTTTTGGGTGCTTGCTTTCTGGCCCACATCCAAGTCTCTATAAAACTGTGAGCTCTAATCATGTAGTTTGATGGCTCGGGTCCCTCCATCAATATAAGTCTATGGGATTTTGGGTGTATAACTTTCTGCCAGGTAAAAATGTGAAATCTGATCGTTTGGGAAACAATATCATATTCACTGATTTTAAAAAGAACACATAGTTTCAACGTCAGGGCTTTCTCACCCTCCAGGTGTTTGACGATGCCTCGCAGGCTGTTGCCGTGGGCAGCGATGAGAACTCTCTTGCCCTCCTTGATTTGAGGAACAATTTCTTCATTCCAGAAAGGCAGCGCTCGAGCGATGGTGTCCTTCAGGCTCTCACATGAGGGAAGCTGGTCCTCCGTCAAGTCAGCATAGCGGCGGTCCTGCAAATAGACATGGACTAAAACTCCCAATTTTGATTTCATGGTATTTTAAGGAATGCATTGCCTATAACACCATAGGGTCTTTCCCACTGGTGGTACTAAAGCCTGTTTTACGTACTTTTCCCCAGGACAAGTGCTTTTCGCCACTTTCACACTCAAGGAACTATAGATCCTCGAAGACGTTTTAGGGGACATTTTTAGCTTAATTTGTGAGTGCGAATGCAAAAGGGGAAAAGTCTCCTCTCATCTGAAGAGTTCTCATCTGAAAGTTACTAAGGGAAAGTACCAGGACTGTAAGTGGGAAAGGGAGTCATGTGTAAATGGATGAGCTAAGTACTTTGTGCTCAGTCCTCCTCGTTCCTCACCTTGCTGATGGCGGTGTAGAAGTCGTGGTCTGGATCCATGGAAGGAGGCGGGATGTCATAGGAGCGCCTCCAGATCTTCACCTGAGCCTCGCCATGTTTGGCTGCCGTCTCGGCTTTGTTGAGGCCTGTGAGGCCGCCGTAGTGGCGCTCGTTCAGACGCCAGGTGCGATGCACGGGCAGCCACATCTGATCAATACCGTCCAGCACCAGCCAGAGGGTCCTGATGGCACGCTTCAGCACAGATGTGTAGCATATGTCAAACTCATAACCCGCATCTGAAGAAAACATTGTGACATTATTTTCAATTATTAGTTTATATTTCTTAACTTATTCTTGCTTAATTTGGTGAGGCAAGTTGCTTATATTGGGCTTGTTTTTTTTTTAGAACAGGTTGCTTGTTTCTATTGCGATATCACCCACCCCTGGCACAGTATAATGCCATTTTAAAGGTAATGATAATAGATTTCTTTGTAACCGGTTACCATTTGGAAAGGAAGCACTGGAACGCTGAAGCTGTTATTTTCTCTTTACATCATTATAACTCTCCTAAAATGTACCTCATAAATTCCCTTCTAAAGGGACTTTGTTCCCTTCTCTCTCAAAGCGCTCTGTGGCGTGTTGTCATAGCAACCATATTACGTTCAGTTTCCATTTGTCCTACGAAGGCCGTCTTGTTTAAACGAGGACACTCGGTTTTCTGCAGCCTTCACAGGACACGTCCTACCTAGCATGCAGCCTTCCACTGAGACCATTTTTAAAGGTGCACCCAGTAAGTTTTTGCTCATGTCATCTTGGACTTAGTGACACCTAGTGGTGTGGATGCTGCATCAAATTTAATAGTTTTCTGTTAGTGATGCCACTGTAGAAATTTAGTATTCACAGTCAGCCATGATTAATTTAATCCAAGAGTGAAAGTGTCCAATAACAAGACGGTACTGAGATTAAGTGAGTAGTTTTCATCTGGTCATGTGATTCTAAAATGGCAGCCCCCATGAGGGTGCCCCTGCCCCATGTAGAATAAAAACAGCTTTTATAAGGGCACTGATATGACTAGAGACCTCATCTCATGTTTGATCAAGTACATAAACAATCAGTGTTAAAAACAATGTCCTTACCTTACCCCGATTCATTTCGGTAAGCCCATAAAATTAATTCATATTTTGAGCTGCCAGGTCTGATTTGGTGCGAAATCTCTGGCTTATGTCGTTATAAAATGATGCAAGTACATTTTATCCCCATTATCAACAATAATAATATCTTTTAAATGATGAAACGCAAAATTGTGTCAAACTGTAACAGCCCAAACTTTTATCTAATATTTAGAAAACATTTATAAACATTTTCTAATGTTAACATGTATCAAACATACAGTATAAATGTACATACGGTCCTTGTTGTGAAAAACCTGAGCTTGTGAAATAATAACCAATAGACCGAAGTATTAGTTACATTTACACAATTACATTTCAGAAGTTAGCCTGTATTCTGAAATCTGCACGCTTTAGAGACTTATTCATTACCTTTGAAAGGAGATTACATTGCATGTTTACGCAACGCAAATCATGATTACTCTAACTAGCGCATCATTTAATTCAAGTTCACATGTTAAATTGTTTCGTTGTGCAGATGCAAGTTGTTCCATAAATGTTGTGGATATATTGATGTATAAATAGGATGCATTTGAATTAGTTATTTACCCCATTTTAAAGCGGTTAATAAAATGCCCAACACACTGGATTAAATTAATCCATGTCTAATATCTTATTCTAATTACAGATTATCAAGATAATAATTTAATAATCTTCATGATGCGCCTTTTTCGTCTTCGTTATCATTGACGAAATCAAAAAGTCTTTCGTCAACAAACGTTTTCATCACTGAGTTTGTTGACAAAATTAATAACATAAAATTAAATTAATAATACAATACAAACATTAATATTCAATAAAACACTTGAATAATCAAATTTAAATATACTGGTGGCGATTCAGGAGAGTCCTCCGTTTCCTATAAATCAGTGCTGTGTCAGAAAAGTGTACAATTCGTTTATTAAAAATGTGTAAATAAGAGTGTTGTTTATCTTCATCAAAGCAAGTAATATTTCATTTTTAAATGTTATCAACATGAAAATAGCTCGTTATAACTGCGGCTCTGAATATCGCCCAGTTATGATCACACACAGGCGATGTCCAAATAACCTCAAATCACGAGATTCACCCGCCAGAGCAGTCGCGTCAAAACCATAGACTGTAAAAAAAGATGGCCGACGCCCCTTCGCTCTTTTCCGCTGACATCTTGGGACTTGAGTCTGCGCAGTTGCGATTTCGGGACCAGACCTGCGCAGTAGTGAGCAGGAAGTAAAGCCACGAAATCAAGGCCCGCCCTCACTCTCGCTGAATCAATCGCAAGGACACGCCCCTGCACTTTTGACAGTGTGAAATAATTAATTATAGAAATTTAGATATTAAATTTAAAGCTCCAATCTCCTCAGTCCTCCGAAGATCCCGAAAAAAAGTCAGTTGGTGCTTCAGTGATCACTTCGCTCAGAGAAGCTGTCAATCACAGCTGTCAATCATGATGTCACAGCAGCGTTTTTATAGCATCAAATAACTAAAAACAAACTTATTTTGAAAACAAACACTTGAAATGACATCAACGTGATAGAAACGACAGTAAATGACAGAAACTATCTTTGGAAAAAAGATACGTGAAGTGTAATTTAATTGTTTAGTTGGTCTCACGTCCCGTTGAATAACATGGGGAGGCGGGGCTTATGACCTATACTTATGCTTCAATTTTTAGGGCTTGTGCGGCACACTTGGTCAAAACACGACGGACGTAATGTGTTCTTCAGCGAATGTCTTGCAATTTTACATTTCAACCACAGATGTCGCTAGAGAGCACAAAGTTACATAGTGCAGCTTTAATGGAGAAGAAATGACTGAGTGCACCTTTAACGTCTTAAATTAGGTGGTCGACTTGTTTGTTTTGCTGAGGCTAATTTCATCGCTAACATTTTCTGCATCCTAAAAACACTGTTAAAACAATCTGGTCACACTTCTTTGCTAAATAGAAATACAGCTGATAAAAATTTACCTTTAATTTTCTTTGTTAAGTTTAAACATCACTTAAATGCACCAAATAAAACAAAATTGTGGAAAGGGGAAAAATAGTTTGTTGTCTGTGGGATTGGCATCATTTTTGAAAAATGTATATAAATACTGAAATAGCTCATTTAACTTTTTGCTAAGATTATCAAAGTTTTAAGCATATCATTATTTGCATTTCTATAATGGAAAATAGTGTATCAGGCCAAATCAATGAAACCTATTAATAAAAGGCATTTGCAACCAATAAGGTTTTTACAGTATTTAAGTCAAAGCAGGTTTATAGTGACACAGGGACAGTAGACAATCTATCCTTGGGCAGACATGTCTCTGGGTGATGATGCAACAGTGCATGTGTCAATCATTTAATGAATCATGCATTCAATGCAAAAGCAGGCTCTAGAAGATACTCATGTAACCTAGTGCATGCAAGGCAATTATTAAAGGAGGACATGTTAAAGAATATGTTTTTTCACCAGTAATAATGATGCACGAGTGAAATCCATGTCTGCACTGGCCTGTAATGCCGCAGTAGTGTTGTCTGATTGTCTCCTGTGTATAATGACTCACGCACTAATCCAATGCAATACAAGAGAACACGAGAATATCGAGATAAACGCATGCATTTAAAACAGCATCACCTTGCAGGGCCTGTCCACCCCTCTTGGCCTCCTGGACTCCGGTTTCGCTCAAATCGGCATCGAACCAGCCGCAGAATCGGTTCTCCTGGTTCCAGCAGCTCTCGCCGTGGCGGATCAGCACGAGCTTATACGCGGCCATCTCGCGCGGTGTGCTGCACGCAAACGCTTTCAAGTGCACCGAAAAATGGAGGCGGAACAGAGCGGTAATGTTGCGACCCCGCTTCTGAAGGTTGTCGCTTGTGAATGTGAAAGTTGCGCAACGCGAGGAGAGACGCTTCCTGCTGCACGCGCGACCAATAAGACGCCGCTCTCGCGTGCTTGGGGGAGGAAGAGCACGCGCGCTTCCGCACTTGGGATTATTACAGCGTGATACTAAAACGTGGCCTGTCACACTAATTTACTAATGTTGTTTATTAAAGTAATGCATGGGGAATCATATAGCTGTCGTTAAGGAACACATTTGAAATGTGTTGTTAAAAAATATCAATGCAACCTAGAGTCACTAACAATAAGATCTTTCCAATCTGGGAAGGCCACAATCAACTGTGCAGAAACAAACAACTGAAATCACAGTCTGCTTTTGAAATAGTTTATTGATGTTGGATTGACTATGGTGGTCTACAGATTATCTGTCAATTTATAAAGTGAAAAGATGAAAGGAAGACCATGTCAGTATGGAATAATCTGTTACTTTAAAAGCAGGAAATATGATGGTAAGAGGGTTGACGCAAAACCTGTGGACACAATACACCATATGCATAAACTCAAATGTACATACTACATAAATAAGTGCAATCACATTACCAGTGCCGTGCATGGCCTACTTTAGTGCATAGTAGAAGTATGCAAATTGCAATGCAGCCAATTTCTAGACACACTGTCATTTTAAGGTGTCATTCTTTGGTGTGTTCTGGCCGGTACCTTGTCCAGTGGATCTTTTTCTGTGGCACCTGTGAAGCTGCTCCCGGAACAGTGCCACATGGGAACATAACCGCAGGGATCACACAGGTCCTAAAACAGAGAGACTGTGATTATGATGCTATACTGTACTGATGTGCAAAGGCAAAATGCAGTAACTTTTGCTGGACTTTTGCACTGCATAGATATTTTAACGTCTATGTATTGAGCTATTTAGGCTCGTAGCTCACTGTGGACATTATTCCCTGCCATTTTTAGAAGTGTTTGATGCATATCCATGCAATAAACATTCTTTATTTCCAAGTCTCGATGAATATATTTACACAAGTATTCGGATGCAAATGTGAGCATTTGGCCATCGCACCTCACTGCAATGTGTGCTCTTGCGTTACTGTGGCAGTAACAAACCGCAGTCCTCAAGGGGGTGATAGTTTTACCTTAAAAAGTCTGTCCAACTGCTCAACTCGCTCCAAGCAGGATTCAAACCGGGGTCAGCCAGCATGGGATGCGGGCACGCTAATGAGGAGGCTAAAGGCTTCAGCTTCTAGCGTCAGTCACTAATGCGCCTCTTGAGGTCAGGGGAGTGAGCTTTACACATACTACACAGCTATCACGTACAAGCTGGCCCCCGTTACACTCACCCCCCTAAACCTCACTCCCATCCGGCTTGGGAGGCGTGTGCGCTAACGATGATGCTTGTGTTATGCGTATGTGTTATGTTATCAAATGCTGTCAGACACATTTTTGAATGCCAAAATGTATAAAACAAATCGAGCTTCTGTAGCTACAAGCACCTGCATAAGTGAGATACTTGGGTGTATTGTGATCAGGTAAAGTGTTGTTTTTAACAGTGACTTTGCATTATACTGTACCGGATAGCAGGTATGTGTTTGTATCCAGTGGATAGTGCAGGTTTGGATACACCTGAGCATTTAAACGGATGTCCAACCTCCGAAGATACTGGCATGGAGTATGTGTGGTGGTGGCGTAGTGGGCTAAAGCACATAGTAACTTAATAATATTTAAACATATAATCTGACATTCATTATTAGTAATCATGATAATGAATATTTTTATTGTTATATATTCATATATATGATAAATATAAATCTTCATAAATCTGTACTGTTAATAGAATACATTATAATTATTATTATTATTATTAATAATTATTTTACATTAATACATAATAAGCCATGTATAAATTATATATTAATGCATTTGCAAATAATCATCATTAGTAATTATTATTATTAATATTTAACATGCGTTATTATATCTGATACCATTCAATATTACTAAGGTATCAGTTCTCAATTTATTATTTCAAATGTATAAATGTAATTAATTATTTTTATAGATTTAGATTTTAGGTTAAACTAATAATTGACTATGTTATCGTGACACTTAACTATTTAATAATTCACACTAAATGTTGTGAATTCACATCAAGTGGATTAACTGGTCACGTTGGGCATGTTGTGTTTTGTCACATGGTCGAAGTGGGTGGGATGATTCTAGCCAATCACAGTGCGCATGTGGGAAAACAAGCTCATTTACCAGCGCTGATTGGCCAGTACATCTGCACTCACCCATTAGTCCCTCCTCTTTCCGGAAGCTGATTGTCATGTGATTTGTTTGTTGCCGCATCATTTCATTTCATTACTGTAACAAACGGACTCTTGTCTCGGATAATTCCCCCTTTCCCCGCTCTTTCCCTTCTCCGACATGGACGAAACGAGCCCGCTGGTGTCTCCTCTCCGCGAATCCAACGAACTCAGCTACGGGCCCGCCGAGCCGACCAGTCCTCGGGGTGGATTTGGAGGCACGCCGGGCTCCGTGGTGCGTCTGCCGGCGGGGAGTCCCGGGCGTAGCCGAGAGCGGCAGCCGCTGCTGGACCGAGATCGAGGTGCGTGTCTCCGGGATCCACACAGGAACGAGTTCCCGGAGGACCCGGAGTTCAGGGAGATCATCCGGAAGGCGGAGCAGGCCATCGAGGAGGGCATCTACCCGGAGCGCATCTATCAGGGATCCAGCGGCAGCTACTTCGTGAAAGATTCAACGGGGGTGAGAGTTTATTTGAGCTCTGACCTCGTTACATAAGCCCATCTAATCTGTTAAATGTGCACTCACAGCCTCGGATAAAGCCAAACTGGATGCTTATATTGAGGGGTCACAGCAACAGCTGTGTCATAAGGTCCGGCCTAGTTCCTGAAATGTCTGAACTTTCTATATTTGTAATCTAATATGTTTGATTTTGGTTTGACAGAGCAGTCTTGGATGTTTTGTGTTTTTATCCAACTTGGGGTGCCAACCCAGAAGACCTCTTAATATAAAAATGTTAGTTTTGGTCAGAAATCCAATATTGCATCATTACTTTATGCTGAACTAGTATTGAGTTATCACACCACTGTTTGTGGGACTGATAGAGATTTACATTTGATTAATGATTCAATTAAAATGACGCACAATGCACATAAACCACTTTTTAAAATGCAATATTTTGAAAGAGTCAATGCACCCTCTGTAGTAGCTTCATGGACGCCTGGTTTTGGGGTGTCTGTACACATTGCGGTGTCATTGATCATCCAGCCACTGAAAGTGGAAATGCATCTGGCACCAGGTTTTACACACTGTCCCAAACCCTAATGTGCTGCCAACCTAAACAGCATTTTTGACCCGTCATTGGCGCATTGGGCATGATCATTTGGCAATGTTTTGAAATGCTGATGTAGTCTTTCATTAGTAAACAAAAGACTCAGTGGCACTTTCTCTTTGATGCTCTCTTCACTGAAATCAGAACCGTGTATTATCATTAAGCAACAGTTCTCATATCAGTATCTGCCCAATTACACAACACTTATCCACTTCTTCTTTAAATGAAACCTTGCAACAACTTCAAAATCCCTTAAGACCTGTCACATGTGTTAAGCAGCTTCGGTCTGAATTCCACAAATCCGTAACTCTCGGCTTAGGAACGCGAATCAAAACACCAGTTTCAGAGATTCATAGGTTTTGCTGTCTTGTGATGTTAAAACAAGGTTAAAAGGCATTATTGGCGGGGGTCTGGATTGCTCAGTGAGTACAGACGCTAACTAACACACGTGGAGTCGCGAGTTTGAATCCAGGGTGTGCTGAGTGACTCCAGTCAGGTCTCCTAAGCAACCAAATTGTCCCGGTTGCTAGGGAGGGTAGAGTCACATTTCATGTTTTTATTTACTCCAAACCGTATGACTGACTTCTGTGGAGCACAAATAGAGATATTAGGCAGAATTACTTCATGGAAAAGGAGATTCAATGAAAGTGAATGGTGACTGAGATTAACATACTGCCTAACTTCTCTTTAGAGATCATCTTATACAGGCTTGGAACAACATGAGAGTGAGTAAATGATGACAGATAACAGTATCACATAGTTGACATGTATGTGTGTGTGTGCGTCTGTCTGACTCTGTGTGTGTCAGAGTGTGTGTCAGAGTGTGTGTGCGTGCGTGTGTGTGTGTGTGTGTCAGCGTGTGTGTGTCAGAGTGTGTGTGAGAGAGAGAGGGAGAGAGAGAGAGAGAGAGTGTGTGTGTGTGTGTGTGTGATTTTAGGATGCAGTTTTGCTTTCAGGGTCTCTCATGAGGGGTTTCTCATTCTGGATGCTGTATATTTTACTATATGGTCATTGCGGAGAGAGATCCAGAGTACAATCCTCATTTATCTGAGCCTGCATTCAGACATTTACTGCACACAGATGTGAACACACTGGAAAGTTCAACAGTTGAGCAGAGAGGCATCTCACATGACCACGTGTAATCAGGTGATGTGGTGGGCAGTTTCTCGTTCAAATGAAATCAGACATGAGTCACAGAGAAAGAAGCCATTTTTAGTTCTTCCGTATCATAAGAATGGGCTCTCAAGAGACTTCTGTCATTGAGAAGCTTTGATATCCACATTTAGTATCTTTGTAGTTGATGGCATAATTTTGTGGGAAGTCAGAAGTTATGAACATTACAACACCTCCCATTTCTCCCCTCTCTCTCTATCCTGCTGGGAGAAAAATACAGCCTAAGCTGGTTTGCTGGTCTTATTTGTTTTCATAGCCTGGTCAAGCTGGTTTTAAAGGGGTACTTTGACCAGCTGGTGAGTAGCTCTTCATGAGCAGCAACACAGTTGAATCCAATAGAGCTTGATGTTAGCATATTGCTAAGCTAACAATTGCTAACAGTTGACTCCTATAATAATAATAACAATTTGATACTATAATACAAACACCGTATATTACCATTGTGTTTGATATTAGCATGCTGTTAAACTAACAATTTTCATTTATAACAAACACAGTTGATTCCAATAGAATCTGATGTTAGCATGTTGCTAAGCTAACAATTCCAGTCTAAGCAAAAATGCAGCTGATTCCAATAGTTTGATGTTACCTTGCTATTCTAAAAATGTCATTTAATAAAATTTTAAATTTAATAAATTACAATTGAACTTCATATGTAGCATGTTGCTAGGCTAAAAAAGGTATACTATAATAAACACATAGTTGATTTCAATAGAGCTTGATGTTACCTTGCTATTCTAAAAATTTAATTTAATAACATTTTTACATTTAATACATTCCAATTGAACTTGATATTAGCATGTTGCTAAGCTAATAGTTTGATACTATAATAAACACAGTTGATTCCAATATAGCTTGATTTAAGCATTTTGCTAAGCTAAAAGTTTGATACTTATTAAAGTTGATTCCAATGGAGCTTTTATGTTAGCATGTTGCTAAGCTAAAAGTTTGATACTATAATAAACACAGTTGATTCCAATAGAGCTTGATTTTAGCATGTTGCTAAGCTAACAATTGTACAGTCAAACAGTCAAAAATGCTGTTAATTCCAATTTTACTTGATTTTAGCATGTTGCTAAGCTAAAAGTTTGATACTGTAATAAACACAACCAAGTAGATTTCAATTGCGTTTGATATTAACATATTGTTAAACAAACAATTTGATACTGTAATAAACGCACAGTTGATTCCAATAGAGCTTGATGTTACCATGTTGCTAAGCTAACACTTATGTAGTCTTAAAAGCATAAATGCAGTTGCTTTCAGTAGTTTTATGTTAGCATGTTGTTAAGCCAACAATTTGATTCCAAATGTGTGTTATGTTAGCAGGTGCTAAGCATGTATCTCTCCACTCCAACAGAAGATCATCGGGGTCTTCAAACCAAAGAACGAGGAACCGTACGGACAGCTGAACCCAAAGTGGACCAAATGGCTGCAGAAGCTCTGCTGTCCGTGCTGTTTCGGCCGGGACTGTCTGGTTCTGAATCAGGGTTACCTGTCAGAGGCCGGGGCCAGTTTAGTGGACCAGAAACTAGAACTCAACATCGTACCACGCACCAAAGTACGCCATCAACACACACACACACTTGTGTATTTTCACATGTGCAGTCTGAACAAACTTTTAAGGAGTAGTTCACCCAAAATAGAAGTTCTTTATGTACTCCTCATGTCGATCCAAACCAATATGTGGTTGTTACCAAGGAATACAGAAGGAGATTGTTTGAAGAATCTTCATGCTGGTTTTTCCCCCAAACAACAGCAGCTGTCAGTTTTGATTTTTGGGTGAACTGTCCCTTTAACTGTGTTCAGACAAGTGACACCGCACACACATATCAGTTTGTGTATTTGTGGGAATGTTAGCTCAGTAATTTGAAACCAAAACCAAGATGAATGAGGACGTGAGAAAGCAGAGAGGTAGTTGTGATTGTTTCGTAATTGATAGTCAACCCCTTTCACTTCCTGTTGCTGGCATGCATGAAAACAAATACTCAACCACACACACACCTAAACACAACACCTACCTTATATATACACAGTCAGCGCTCCGCTGTCAATCTAGCTGACTGTTGACGTAGATGACATTTCATTTATAAAGTGATCGCATACATTTCTCTTTCTCTTAGGTCGTGCACTTAGCAAGCGAGACGTTTAATTACAGCGCTATTGATCGCATAAAGTCCAGAGGGAAGAGGTTGGCTCTAGAAAAAGTGCCCAAAGTGGGCCAACGCTTTCACCGGATTGGCTTGCCACCTAAGGTAAGTGTGGTTTAAGATTGTGTCTGCCTGGAGTAATACAAATGGGTCATGTGATGAATCAAATGGAGCTGCAAACCCGCAGCTCGTGTGCGAGCGCAGCATCTCGTTTCTTACGTAGAGGAGGCATCTGGTGTAGGTCTATAAACTCCTCTCTATTGGCTTTTGTAGATCGGCTCATTCCAGCTCTTCGTAGAAGGATATAAAGATGCAGATTTCTGGCTGCGGCGGTTTGAAGCGGAGCCTTTACCCGAAAACACCAATCGCCAACTCCAGCTGCAGTTCGAGAGACTGGTGGTGTTGGATTACATCATCAGAAACACAGGTAACCACGGAAACTCTCATACACGGTGTGAAGGTCAACATTTCAATCCATTTACAACATTGTAATATAGTTATTTCAATGTTGGTAAACAATTGCTTTTATACGTGTTGTAGATCGAGGAAATGACAACTGGCTTCTGAAATATGACTATCCGATGGATACGTCAAGCAACAGGGTGAGTGACTGCACGTTTGGCTTTGTCAAACCAACATCAAAGACCGTCTTATCTAACTTAACCAATCTCGTTTGTTTTTCTATTTCGAATGGTTTGTTTTCTCATCCAGGACTCTGATTGGGTGTTAGTGAAGGACCCCATCATTAAACTGGCAGCCATTGATAATGGATTAGCGTTCCCTCTTAAACACCCAGACTCCTGGAGAGCCTGTAAGCCAATCACCATCCACCTCATGAACACATGACCAACCACTAACCAATCATATTCTAGTTTTTAGTGTTGACTGCTAGTTTTGTATATGCTTGCTATGTATTAATTTGGTTGATTTATATTTCTTGTAGACCCTTTTTATTGGGCGTGGCTGCCACAGGCTAAAGTTCTGTTCTCCCAAGAGATCCGAGATTTAGTTCTGCCCAAACTATCTGACCCGAACTTCATCAAAGACCTGGAAGAAGATCTGTACGAGCTTTTTAAGGTGTGAGACCTGGAGCTTTCTCTTATCGATAACTCTGAGCTGAAGCTTAAAACAGTTGGGTGGAAATGACCAATATATATTGAAACACAGGAAGTGAATGCTGCTGCTTCTTGTTCATTCACAGAAAGACCCGGGTTTCGACAGGGGACAGTTTAAAAAACAGATATCAGTAATGAGGGGGCAGGTGAGTCATTAACAGTCACTAGATTTTAATCGTGTTTAAATATTCAGAAAATTAATTTTGTGCATTTTTATTCTTTTATTTATTAACGTTATAAATATAGATTTTTTCATGATCAAAGCATTAACAAATCTTAGCAAGTCTGCGTTATTCTATACAGGAAGTGTTCATCTGTTCAAAATAATAGCAGTGTCGACATGTTTCTCTGCAAACTCAATATGTCCTTGCATAACCATCTGCTGTGCATATGCGTGTCACGTAGAAACGGGTACTTCAGCCCAGGATGAACAAACCACATTCAGCAGTTCCTGTACATTGTAGGGTTTTGCTTCAGAAACTGCATTTTCAATGTCACCCCACAAGTTTTCAATGGGGTTGAGGTCAGAGGATTGAGCTGGCCACTCCGTCACCTCAAGAACCAAGATGCTCCTCGCGTACTCGTGTGTTTGGGGTCGTTGTCTTGTTGAAACACCCGTTTCAGGGGCGTTTCCTCTTCGGCAGAGGGCAACAATCTCTTAAGTGTTTTGATGTATTCTAACTGATCCGTGATCCCTTGTATACGATTAATAAGCCCAAAACCAAAGTATGAAAAACAATCCCATGCCATGATGATGTCTTCAGTGTACTCTGGCTGAATTCAGTACATGGAGGTCACAGACGTCCTGACGATGGCCACTAGACCCGAACAGAACAATTTTAATCTCATCAGTCCACATAATGTTGCGCCATTTCTTTTTGGGCCAATCGACGCGTTCCTTCGCAAATTTGAACCGATTCTGCACATGCCGTTTTTCAACAATGGTGCTTGACGAGGGCTTCTAGCCGATAGCTTAGCTTCGATCAAACGTCTTCTGACTGTAACAGTCCTCGCAGCTCATTTTAGATCATCTTTGATCTTTCTGGAGGTGATTGATTGGCTGAATCTTTGCCATTCGGACAATTCTACGATCCGTTTTAACAGTAGTTGCTCATTTTCAGCCACGTGTTTTGGGTTTTTGTTGCCATTTTAAAGCATTTGAGATCATTTTAGCTGAGCATCCTATAATTTTCTGCACTTCTTTATACATTTTCCCCTCTCCAATCCACTTTTGAATCAATTTACATTGTTCCTCTGAACAATGTTGGGAACAGCCCATTTTACTTAGGAAATATATTTTATAACAATGTGTGAAACATGTGCTTCCCTTCTTACATTTACATTAATGCATTTGGCAGACGCTTTTATCCAAAGCACTTATTACTGGGACAATCCCCCCGAGCAACCTGGAGTTAAGTGCCTTGCTCAAGGACACAATGGTGGTGGCTGTGGGGATCGAACCAGTAACCTTCTGATTACCAGTGATGTGCTTTAGCCCACTACACCACCACCACTCACTCTTTATTCTCTAATACTCGAATTAAACACCACACTGCTATTATTTTGAACTGTATGTGAATGAGGAATATCAATATTTTGATCATCCTCGCCTCATTTCCTGTTCTATGTTCCATTAGATCCTGAATCTCAGTCAGGCTCTGAAGGACGAAAAATCCCCGCTGCAGCTGGTGCAAATGGCACCGGTTATCGTGGAGACGGCCCGGGCGCCGCAGCGTGCCAACAGTGAATCTTACACGCAAAGCTTCCAAAGCAGAAGACCGTTCTTCACCTGGTGTTGACGGGAGCTTTTATGAGTGTGTGTGCGCATGTACGGTCTGATTTTAAACTCATTCCCATTGTTTTTAGTTATCTGCATCAGGACACCAATTTCTGAGTAGGAATGAATGACAAGAAGCAACAAAGCAGAAATGAATCAAATGAGAAAATGATGTAAAGGAATCATTATAGGAAACAGTGTTTTAAAACTCTGAAAGCGTTGGCTTGTAGAAAACACTGTATGGACACACAAACTACATTCAAAACCACTTGCATGAGAGACTTTCTTCTGCAGGAAAGACCTCGACGCTTGTCTGCTGTTGCGTCCTCGCCAGCAGTCTGGAAGAGGAACTACAACGCACCGGATGCTGTTCACATTTAATCACGGATGAACTGTAATTCACAACTGTTTCCTTATTTTAGGGTTTTCATGCCACGCTTGTTGTTCAATTTTTCTCGCATCAAAAACATTTTAGTCAGAATATCACACATATTGTGTCTGCCACATGATTGTTTTGATTATAATATTTTTCTACTTTTGTCTTTATGTGCATATGTCAGACATTCATAACACAGTGCGTAATGTGTGGAAACACTAGAACGTTCCAGTGGGTAATGTGTGGAAACACCGGAGCGTTCCAGTGGGTAATGTGTGGAAACACTGGAGCGTTCCAGTGGGTAATGTGTGGAAACACCGGAGCGTTCCAGTGGGTAATGTGTGGAAACACCGGAGCGTTCCAGTGGGTAATGTGCGGAAACACCGGAGCGTTCCGGTGGGTAATGTGCGGAAACACCGGAGCGTTCCGGTGGGTAATGTGCGGAAACACCGGAGCGTTCCGGTGGGTAATGTGCGGAAACACCGGAGCGTTCCGGTGGGTAATGTGCGGAAACACCGGAGCGTTCCGGTGGGTAATGTGCGGAAACACCGGAGCGTTCCGGTGGGTAATGTGCGGAAACACCGGAACGTTCCCAGTGTGGAAACACTGGCACGTTCCAATCTCACAGTGACATTCTTTTTGCTTGATTTTGAAAATCAAAATATATTGCAATTGTTTTTTTACTGGTGTCAACAAAACTGACCTTAAAACATGAAAATGGACTGTATAATTTGTATGTAATGTATTTAATGAAAGATGTTAACACTATAACAGTGCAGTACTCATTAAAAGAACAGACTTGAGTTTTACTTCAAAAACATTTTAATCGGAAGTTCCAGCTTAATGGCAATGTGAAAAATAACTCCTATTCTTGCACATATAGCGTTCTTACTTTCAAACCACCTTTATGCAAAATGCTGACATAAAGAATACATTTAGCTACATTGTATAAGTCAAGCCGTATTGCTTCTCAATGTCTGTCTAAGTGACAGAAGAAGACATGAAATGATCGGTAAGAATGATTAGTGTCCAGCATATCTCTGTATGTCACCTACTGGTGCATAATTTACATATTACCACAGAGAGTATCTATATCCACAGTAATGATTAGAAGAGAACTGCTCTGTTGCAGTAAATGCAAACACATTCTTATATATATTGACTATTAAACACCACCGGAGGTCAGAACTCTCCCTGAAGGATGACTACAGCACATAACGTTAAATAATAGAAAACCATACATGTCCAGCCCCCATACATTCATTTAAAAAAGGAAGGAATAGTTCACAGAAATCCTAGTTCTGTTATCATTTACTCACCACTCATGTCAATTTAGCAGAATGTTCAGACTACTCCTTTTCATACAATGGAAGTAAATGGTGACTTTAGCAGTTAAGCTCCAAATAGGATGAAAAGTACCATAAAATAAGTCCATACAACTCGTGTGCCAAATTCCATGACTTCTGATGTAGTCATTAGTCCCCATTCACTTTTATTGTATGTAATAGAACAACTTGGATATTCTGTCTAACCTCACAGAAGAAAGTTATACGGGTTTGAAATGATATTAGTGTGCATAAATGATCAAAGATGTGTCATTTTGTGCGAACTACCCCTTTAATAGTGTTCCACTGCTGTTGTGCGATCTGGTAGTGTGCTTGAGGTCAAAGGTCGTGAGAATGGCACAAATCTGTAGAGTTTGAGGTTTTCCCAACAACTCTGTGCCTCAATTCCCAGGTATAACAGAACTCGCGTCCTGTGGGATTATTGTGTCCGTTCCCAGCCACGCAGGGCTGTAGTGTTGTTCATTGCTCGTTTAAAGGGGTAGTTCACTCAAAAATGACAATTCTGACTCGTTCCAAACTCATATGACTAGAATAAGATGTTAGGCAGAATTTTAGTCTCAGTCACCATCTACTTGCAATGCATCCTTATTCCATACAATAAAAGCGAATGGTGACTGAGGCTAAAATTCTGCCTAACATCTTATTCCGGGCAGTAATTTAATTCCATGCTTTTAATTAGTGTTAACCGCGCACTGTTCCGTTTTCCGCTAGCGGTATCAGTGTCGGATCCGGTGCAGGTAGCGTTCCGGGTCTTTCTGCTGAACGGCATTCCAACTCCATCTGGGACCACCAGACGGCCCCTGAGTCTCTTCGTCTGGGGGCAGGAAGTCAGCTTGGTCACATGATCCAGCCTCAAACGTGCTTGGCCCTCCACAGGCTCCCAAAGCAGATGCATCATCATCATCATCGTCACCTTCTCTGGTTATGACATCAGATGATTGGCCTACTGACCCCTCATTGATTCTTATGAAACATTAAAAATATAATGTATGCAATTATAATCTTGATCTATATTCTCATTTACAATCCTGTGCTTGAATATAATGTACACAACTGTTGTTTGAAAACCATCAATAATGTTAATATACAAGTTTAAATTCCAGTAAACTGCTAATAAAACGAATATATAATCTCTCTTTTTGTCAGCCTCTTCACTCTTTCTCTCACCTGAGATGACCAAATGCTCGGACCCATCTGGTTCCTGCAGTGTCCTTATGAGACTCCACCCTGAGTCCACTTCTGTTCCGAGCTCGAACCCTTAGTCCCACCAACGCCTGCGCCTAGCCCCGTCTCTACCTCCGTCATCCCTCCATCCTCATCCTCCCCCATCCCATCCACTGCCCCCTACTCTCCGGTTCGCCCACACCATCCGAGCTTTCTGGTCAGCATCCGGTTCCCCAGCTGCGTGGAAGAGCCGTCTGAGCTGCCTCAGGTTCACCCCCTGAAAGATGTTGGCTGTTCCAGACTTGCGGTTGCGACACACAGAGACGGATGGCTGGGACGGGTCTGCGAGAACAGGGGCTGAGGCCACGTCCTCCATCTATGTAGCAAGAGGAGAAAAAAGGTCAAAAGGGGTCATTATGTCAAGCTACATCAAACAAACTTGGTTGGTACTTTCAGTCTGTTCTAACCTAATGTGCTATCTTTTAAAACCTGTAGGGGGCGTGGGAGATCAACAATGGGAAAAATCCCATAGATATAAACTGATGGAATGTCCAAACAAGCCAATGGAATGTTCGTGGATTGAAACTCCAACTTTCAAAACTTCAAATCCAAACAAACACACACGAAGCCTTTGATCTGGTTTAAAGGGCTAGTTCACCCTAAAATGAAAATCCTCTCATTTACTTTTAAGCATCCCAGATGTGCGGCTTTCCTTCTTCAGCAGAACTGAAGATTTTTATCAGCACATTTCAGCTCTGTTTGTTCACACAATGCAAGTAAATGGGTGCCATTAGACTGCTGACTGTTTGACGGTCCGAGTCATATTTAGGCAGCATAAAAGTAACCCACATGACTCCAATCGATCATTAGATGTCTTCTGAAACAAATCAAAAGGTTTGTATAAGAAACAAATTGATAATTAAAACTTTATTAACTTATAATCGCTTCCTGCCAGCAGTCGACCTGCCAGCATCAGTGACGTTAGCGCTATGGCGCGTTCACGTGATAAGTTGGAAGCGTGCGCTTTTGTATACAAGCAAATCAAAAGGTTTGTGAAAGAAACAAATCACTAGAAGACATCTAATGATCGACTGGAGTCATGTGGGTTACTTTTATGCTGCCTAAATATGACTCGGACAGCCAGCAGTCTAATGGCACCCATTTACTTGCATTGTGTGAACAAACAGAGCTGAAATGTGCTGATTAAAATCTTCAGTTCTGCTGAGGAAGGAAAGACGCACATCTGAGATGGCTGAAAGGTGAGTAAATCAGGAGGGGATTCAAGGTTTTGGGTGAACTAACCCTTTAAATTGCTCTATCCATCCATGCATCTATCTTCAGTCTGTCTGACTATCTGTCTAGCGGGCTGTATGTCTTACTGTAATGTCTGTATAAACATTACACTTTTAAAACTAGCTTGGATCAAAGTTTGGCTTGCATGACATGTACCCATCCTCGAAAACCACTAACGAATCTATGCAAGATAAAAGAAAATACAACCCAGTCTGCAATGATGAGTCCAAGCGTGAATGAGTCATTTTCATGTATTTGTTTCGTGTATCATGTTCAAGTCTAAGAGAGCTCTGAGTGGGTACGTCAATGGACAAAGAGTATTTAAAAAGCCCTGCAGGTTCAGACATAAGCCTACTGACCTCCACATGCTGCCAGAGTATTTAACCTGGAAAGAGCAGCTAAAAGCTATTAGTGCCACGGAGTCACCAGTGCCTTTATTACAGAAATCTGAAATGTGGGAATGCTGCAGGATTTATATTTATACCACACATAAAATGTCAACTGTTCTGTGTGACGAGGACGGGGGTGTGGCCAGGCCGTGATAGTGCATGGTCGGCACTGAATCAGCTGATCAGCGGGAGAGCGAAATAAAAGGGAGCCGGAGACGCCAGTACGAGAGAGAGAGAGACGCACTCGGCCGCTTTGTGTGTGTCTGTGTTTGTTTATGTTTGTTTTAAGTTTGTTTAAACTTTATGTTCACAGTTCAGCCAGTTCCCGCCGCCTCCTTGCCCATCCTTTACATTGTGAAATTTACCACAACTGCCAGACATCCACTTAAATAAATGGTGGGAATTCGTGTCATTTAAACTTTATGAAAAGTAAGAGATGTTTGAAGAGGCGCACAAGACATTTCTCTTGTCGCTCGCGCAAAAACACACTGATTTGAGAAGCGCGAACCCGGGTCTGACTGGAGGCATGTTTTCTGAGGGTAACCTTTACGCCACGAAAAAAATATCAAGAAATGTTTTTTAAAATATGAAAAATACTATCACACCTGGAGTCGCGAGTTTGAACCCAGTGTGTGCTGAGTGACTCCAGTCAGGTCTCCTAAGCAACCAAATTGGCCCGGTTGCTAGGGCGGGTAGAGTCACATGGGGATATAAACACAACACTGCAGTCTCATATTCTACTACTAATACTGTAATGTTATCAGTTAACGGTTTACTTTGAACAACTGGCCTATTATGACAACGGCAAATGTAGTAACAATCTCGTAACGTTGTGAAAATGTAAATTTCTAAACATTAAAATGCCCCTATATCAGTCGAAGGGGTACATAAATCTGATATAAGCCTACATATGAACATATTTATCAAATTATAATGTATATATTTGAGCTTACATGTATATTCAAATTCCACTGTGTCACATGTATTAAAAGGGACCGTTTTAAAATATATGCTGCATTTATGTGCTAATATTTTTAATATTAGTGAAAACTACATAGGAACATATTTCATATGTGTGTTTTGCATATACTGCCATATATATCCGACTTCTGTATGGAACATTAAAACAGTTTTACAGCGTCGTTGTGCTCGCCAGGTGTTGTTTACGTCAATGATTATTGACGTTTGGTTTCTGGTTTGGTTCTTTGTTTGCGACACGTTGTGCCACGTGACGTCACGACATGCAGTGACGCAAGAGCGCATGACGTCCACAGTGACAGCAAAAACGCGACTATATATCTATTTCAGACACATCCATAAATTAACAATTATAGCAAATAACAAAAGACTAAAAACTTAAGAATAAATGTCTCTTATCAATGACGCTACGAAGGGTTCGGGGATCGCTTTGCTGTCCTCCAGGGGGGAAAAAACAGAGCAGTCTGAAATAATATAAAAATAAAGCACAAATACAGAACTCCACTCACCTTTTCTGTTAACTAGTGTCTTGGTATCATGTGCATGTTGAATATTTGGAGTTGCTGTAGATAAAGCGGTATAAGGGAGTAGTAAACAGTCAGGCTGTCTGTCTCGGTCTGTGTCAAGCGAGCGGAATGTGTCACTCAGTGTCCCGCTCTGACCAATGAAAGGACTGGAAACAACCGTTTAGCCCCGCCTTCACACCCCTGACAGCCAATCATATTTGCATGTACATTTATTCATTTAGCAGACGCTTTTATCCAAAGCGACTTACAAATACATTATAAGTGAATCATCTTAAGGAGACAGTGGTACGAAAAGTGCTGCAGAACAAGTTTCACTAGCATCAGAGTAGTATTCAATACAGATTCAAGTGCAACAATACAGAAGCAAATCATGTTAATAACTACAATCTCTGAAACCGGTATTTCCCTGTGTGGTCGGTTCCTCTTCTATGAGTTGTGAATGTCCCAATCTAAGCGGGAGAGATTGAATCTGCACCGGCTGATGCACACTCTGTCACGGGACGCTCGTCCCTTGAGCGCGCACGCTTAATGCAGCTAGACTGTAACGTGATTGCTCGTGACTTACTGAATCATAATATATGTGTCACTGTGTGTTTCTTATTGTGAAGAAAATTGGCAATATGCAGCTTTATTAATAAGAGAGAGTTTAGAGATGGATTGAAGAACAGAAAGGTGAGAGAGGTGCAGTCTTCACCCCATTATACACCGCAACAAAATATGTTTTTGATTTGTTTTTGTTTTGGCTTGTTTTCCAATATATATATACATATATCTGAAACTCCTTTAAAACAACGGACATTTACTTTAGCAGCTATACTGCAGAATATATTTTTTCTGGGAATGTTGAATATAATATTAAAAATACAAATATCTAAAAATCCTTAAAAAAGATGAGAAGCAGCATATAACATTTATTCTTGCTTTTAGAGAATAGATCTTGAATATAAATATATATTTGTCTTATAACCAGGTGAAAAAATACACTTACGTACAAAATAAGTCTAAATATCTTACATGTTGCTTCTCAAGTAAATGTATTTTATTTTTAGACAATTTTAAAAGGAAAACAAGAGAAAAAACTTGATAACAGTAGGAATTTTTGCAGTGAAATTCTTTACTGAATTAAATTTAATACAAAGTAATTTTTCCCCTTTAATTCAGTGAATGTCATTTAGAGATATTTTTAAAAGATGAAGCAGGGGGTGTTCCTTCATCCAAGATGTCTGCCATACAGCCAGAGATTCGAGCAGTCACCATGGTGTCGCTGGGCTGTAAAGACAAGTAGAGCTGTGTATCACTGGCGTAGCATTGAGAGAACCCATGTGTCTGAATGATTGTGTATATAGAGAAGAGAAGTGGCCCAAGCACTGAGCCCTGAGGTACCCCAGTAAGTAGCTGATGTGACTTGGACACCTCACCTCTCCAGGCTACCTTGAAGGACCTACCTGAGACATATATGAACCAGTATAGCACAGTTCCTGTGAGGCCAGCGAGGAGAGGGTGGAGAGTTGGATCTGATGGTTGACTGTTATGTGTCAAAGGCTTCTGGAAGGTCCAGCAGAATCAGGACAGATGATCTGGATTCAGCTTTTCGAGACCCAGTCTCGGTGGAGTGTCCACTTTTGAAGCCTGACTGATAGTCATCCAGCAGCTTGTTCTGTGAGAGATAGGCGGAGATCTGATTGAAAGCTGCCCTTTCGAGTGTTTTCTCCATGAATGGGATGAGAGAGACTGGTCTGTAGTGTTCTATCTGTGTGGGGTTAAGTGCAGGTTACTCGAGCCTGCTTAAATATAGTCTGAAAAGTGCCTGTAAGTAGAGATTTGTTAATTATGCCTGTGAGTGCAGGTAGGATGGACGGAGAGATGGAGAAGGTGGGAAGGAAAACAAGGTCAAGGGAACAGGTGTTGGGGTGGTTGGAGAGTTTAGAGACCTCTGTGTCAGTCTGAGGAGAGAACACAGAGACAGAAGTGCTGCATACAGCAGGCAGGTGTTTGACAGGGTGAGGTGCGGAGAATGTACTGCTGATGGATGTAACCTTATTAGTAAACAATGTGGCGAAGACATCTGCTGTCAGTGATGTGTCAGGTGGTGGAGGGGGAGGACAGAGGTGTGTGTGTGTTTGTGTGTCTGTCTGTGACAGTGTGTGTGTGTGTGTCTGTCTGTGTGTGACAGTGTGTGTGTGTATCTGTTTTTGACAGTGTGTGTGTCTGTGTGTGACAGTATGAGTGTGTGTGTCTGTGTGTGACAGTGTGTGACTGTCTGTGTGTGACAGTGTGTGTGTGTGTGTATCTGTTTGTGACAGTGTCTGTCTGTGTTTGTGTGTGTGTGTGTGTGTAACAGCGTCTGTGTGTGACAGTGTGTGTGTGTCTGTATGTATGTGACAGTGTGTGTGTGTGTGTGTGTATCTGTTTGTGATAGTGTGTGTGTGACAGTGTCTGTCTGTGTGTGACAGTATGAGTGTGTGTGTGACAGTGTGTGTGTGTGTATCTGTTTGTGTGTGTGTGTGTGTGACAGTGTGTGTGTGTGTGTGTGTGTGTGTGTGTGTGTGTGTCTGTGTAACTGAGAAACGTGTAATCCTTCATTGACGTCATTGCTGGCACACACATGCCAATATCTGAAACTGTGAAAAAGAGAGAGATAGAGAGAAATCTGCCACTTTCTTTTATTTTAGTGTTTATAAATACCTTTATCAAATACATTTACAAGTTTGTTTGAGCTGTAAAGCTTGTAGTCCACAAACACAGAAGATAATTCACGATGGTTTTCCTCTGGAAATCCATCTGGGGGTTTTATCTAAAGGTGGTGCAATCGTCCTCCTCCACCACTCTTACATCCCTCCACAAAAGCTCAACGCTTATAATGAATGACCCCTCTCCCTGTGTCTTTGGTAAACATTACTTAACGATACGTGGACGTTTTGTTCTACAACATAAATGACACACAGTCATACCCCAAACGTAGCTTTTGCAGCCGTATCGAAGCAACACCATAAAAATAATAATAAAAATAAAAAAATTCACGATTGAGACATGAAAGTGTGTACTGTTAACATCACAATTATTTATAGTGATCAAGAAAATAGTTAGAACAAACTCACATTTTATTTTCATAAAAAATATGACTGTCTTTGACAATCAAAAAACACAACGTCAAATAAATCCACAACTCTTCTGTTAATTATAATCATAAGAATCAGATAACACGCGACCCTGTAAATCCTAATTAAAGTAATTGAAAACGAGCCTCAGAATCAGGATAAATATGTTGATCTATATATATATATATATAGTGTGGTTGAACGTCAAACACATCGATGTGATCGGCGCTCTACTTCTGTACTGACGCTCAATCATCACGCTCTGACGTCAACGCGTCAGCCTGAGAATACCGGAAGAGAAGGTCGAATACATCGAATCATTTTTAAAAGATTAACTTGATATTCAGCGATCGTTAGTCACAATTGAATGATTGGGTGTAAAACGCTGTTTTAAGGATTAAAGGTATGTTGAAGTCTTGTGTTTAAATGTCTTCCTATGTTTGTTTATATGACAGTAAGCTATGCTGTATGTTTGTGTAAAAACATTTAATAAAGCTTTATTACGGTCCTGATTAAGAAATTAATATAATCCTGTTTTAAACATAAGCAGATGTGTTTCAATGTCTCTTCATTTAACATCTAGTGAAATTACTTTTCAGTTGCTGATCATGTGCATTTAAAATGTTTGTTTTGCTTTAATTATTATAAAAAAAAAATTTATTCGGAATTTTAGGTGTTAAATTGCTTTTAAGTTATGTAGGATCTCCACAAAACAAAAAAAAAAGTAAAATCTTTTACATGTTTAAATTGTCCCTCATGCAGATAGACTGTGTGAAGCAGGGGCGTGCCCTGGATTTGCCAGGGGTGGCATCCAGGGTGCAGGGGGGTTGTGCGGTGTTGTTATGCAGAGGATGTGTCCTGTTAGACACGGGAAGAACGTTGTTATGGACTATGCCTGGTACGAACGGGTTAAGCCATTGCGCACCATCTCCAGGACGTGAGCAGGGTCTGAGATGCGTGGCAAGTGGGATGGCAAAGCTCATTGTTAGGGTGGCAGCTGCCACCCCATGCCATCATTCTGACCCTGCCCCTGATGTGTAGAGATAAACACAGTCCTAATAATTTACTGTGATGGTCTGTGATCTCTCAGCATGCAGAGCGCTGCTTCTCCTCATGAGACCCCACAAGGGAGCGGAGATCGGGCTGAACTGACCCAGCTGCCTACAAAAGATCCCTCATCATTGGACAACTGCACCTCTGAGCTGAGCAGCCCCAAAGCGCTGACCTTTGACCTGTTGAACATGGTGATCTCCTTCAAACGGATGGCGATCTACCTGGAGCCCGTCACAGACACAGTGGAGGTGCTGCGCTTCCTGTTTGGGTGAGAGCCTGACTACAAACATCCCATAATAATCACACACTGACTACATAAAGAGCTGCAGGTGAGCAGAAAGTGCAGTTAAAGGGATGGTTCACCAAAATATGAAAATTCAGTCATTTATTCCCCCTTAAGTTGTTTATCTCAGTCAGTTACTAACACATCTCTGAATTATTTATGCTGCAGGATCATTTGCATGTATACAGCTCTCACACTTGTGTCTGTCTTTAGGTGGAGGATGCCGCTGTGCTCTCTGTTGTGTTTTGTCCTGCTCAACATCCTCTTCCTCATGCTGAGCGAAGGTGAGGGACAATAAGATGGTTTTAAAGGACATGTCTATATATTCTTAATACAGAAACGGTACAAACATATGGTACAAGATGCAAGAGATCATTTAGACACAGCCAGTCATTATTGCAAAATAAATCACCGCCCCCGATGTGAAGCTGAAAAAAGTTTATTTTGTGACCATAACCAGCATTCAGTGCATTCATAAAGTATTCAGACCCCTTTTTTCACATGTTATGTTGCAGCCTTCTGCTAAAATGCTTTAAATTTAGATTTGTGATAATTTAAATATCACATTGACATAAGTATTCAGACCCTTAACTCAGTACTTAGTTGAAGCACCTTTGGCAGCGATTACAGCCTCAAGTCTTTTTGGGTATGATGCGACAAGCTTTGCACATCTGGATTTGGGGATTTTCTGCCATTCTTCTCTTCAGATCCTCTCAAGCTCTGTCAGGTTGGATGGGGACCGTCGGTGGACAGCTATTTTCAGATCTCTCCAGAGACGTTCGATTGGGTTCAAGTCCGGGCTCTGGCTGGGCCACTCAAGGACATTCACAGAGTTGTCCCGTAGTCACTCTTGCATTGTCTTGGCTGTGTGCTTAGGGTCATTGTCCCATTGGAAAGTGAACCTTCGGCCCAGTCTGAGGTCCTGAGCGCTCTGCACCAGGTTTTCATTAATGATATCTCTGTATTTTGCTATGTTCAGCTTTCCTTCATCCCTGACCAGTCCCCAGTCCCTGCTGCTGAAAAACACCTCCACAGCATGATGCTGCCACCACCATGCTTCACCGTTGGGATGGTACTGAACAGGTGATGAGCGGTGCCTGGTTTCCTCCAGACATGACGCTTAAAACTGAGGCCAAACAGTTCAATCTTCATTTCATCAGACCAGAGAATCTTGTTTCTCACAGTCTAAGAGTCCTTTAGATGCTTTCATGTGTCTTGCACTGAGGAGAGGCGTCCCGTCTGGCCACTCTGACATAAAGTCCAGATCGGTGGAGTGTTGCAGTAATGGTTGTCCTTCTGGAAGTTTCTCCCATCTCCGCACATGATCTCTGGAGTGACAGAGTGACCATTGGGTACTTGTTCACCTCTCTTATCAAAGGCCCTTCTCCCCTGATTGCTCAGTTTGGCCGGGTGTCCAGCTCTAGGAAGAGTCCTGGTTGTTCCAAACTTCTTCCTTTTAAGAATTAGGGAGGCCACTGTGCTCTTGGGACCCTTCAATGCAGCCGAAATGTTTCTGTACCCTTCCCCAGATCTGTCTCGACACAATCCCGTCTCTGAGCTCTGCAGGCAGTTCCTTTGACCTCATGGCTTGTTTTTTGCTCTGATGTGCATTTTCAGCTGTGAGACCTTTTATAGACAGGTGTGTGCCTTTCCAAATCATGTCCAATCAAGTGAATTGGCCACAGGTGGACTCTAGTCAAAGTATATAAACACCTCAAAGATGATCCAGAGGAGTGGGACGCACCTGAGCTAAATTTTAAGTGTCATAGCAAAGGGTGTGAATACTTATGTCAATGTGATATTTTAGTTTTTCCTTTTTAATACATTTGCAAAGTTATCTAATCTGATTTTTCTTTGTGATCATGGGGTATGGAGTGTAGATTTATGTGGGGGAAATAAAATGCTGAAAGATGTGAGAAGTGTTCAGAAATCATTTTAACACATTATTGTAAACAAAACATTATTTTCACAATTCCGTCATTACCAGTGTTGGGTGTAATTTGATTCAAAAGTAACTGTTTAATTAGTAACTCACCCAACACTGGCCATTATACACTAATATTTGACTGGAGAATGCTGCGATTGACCAATCACAATCAAGTTTTCCATTAGCGTGTGTGAAACAGACACTTGTTGTTCTGTCCTCAGGCGCATGGGTCTCTCTGCTCCTGCTGATGCTCTCGGCTCCGGCTGTGCTGGGTTACCTTGGAGACCGTTGCCAGGGCGGTGCCAGTGAAATGGCAGTACAGAAGAAGAAACACTATGCGGTTCAGCGGCGAGACTTGCAGATGGTCCACATGAGCAAACAGGAAGCCGTGCTGGAGGTCAAGGTCATGTGAGTAGACAAAACTGTTACATATGATGACATCATCCCTGAGACTGAGATAACCGTGTGTGTGTGTGTGTGTGTGTGTGTGTGTGTTACAGGCTGAAACGCATAGATGACCTCTTGACCCAAGCTTGTTTGTATGCAGAGTCTGTGTATAAGGTTTTATACTGGGAGAGTCACGCAGTGTCTTCCATGTGAGTGTCACACAAACACAAAGTCACTTCCTAATGATCAATGTGTTTTTAATGGCTATTGCTGATCACTGCATAATATATATATCCTTTTTTTTTTTTCTCCCCAATTTGGAACGCCCAATTCCCAATGTGCTCTAAGTCCTCGTGGTGGCGTAGTGACTCAATCCGTGTGGCGGAGGACGAATCTCAGTTTCCGCCGCATCTGAGACGGTCAATGCGCGCATCTTATCACGTGGCTTGTTGAGCGCGTTACCGCGGAGACCTAGCGCGTTACCGCGGAGACCTAGCGCGTGTGGAGGCTTCACGCTATTCTCTGCGGCATCCATTCACACCTCACCACGCGTCCCACCGAGAGTGAACCACGTTATAACGACCACAAGGAGGTTACCCAATGTGACTCTACCCTCCCTAGCAATTTGGTTGCTTAGGAGACCTGGCTGGAGTCACTCAGCACGCCCTGGATTCGAACTTGCGACTCCAGGTGTGATAGTCAGCGTCAATACTCGCTGAGATACACAGACCCCGCATTAATAATTTTATATCTGAGATGTGCACAGAAATACGCAGTTAACTTTTTTCAAATATCACAAAAAATGTTTGAAGCAGACAAAGCTTGCTATTGTCAAGGCTGCTCCTACATTTTGAAAATGACCCTAAGGGGCTGTTCACACCAAACACGTTTTTGCCTGTGCTGTTTTTAAATGGTTTGTCTGTAAACATGCGCTAGATGGACATCGACTGTTGTGTCGAGTTCAGCTTTTAAGAACGCGACTTGAGACACTTCATTGTGTTCCATTCGTTGCACTTTATGTAGCTTAATTTCTGTTTTATTGATTTTTAACTTTGAATTAGATGACGGCGATGAAGGGAGATGATATTAATGGAATATTGTGTGTGTGTTTGTGTAGGTTTTACGGTTCTCTTTTGACCATGGTTTGTTTACTTTATACGGCACCTGTGGGTTTGAGTCTGTCTATGCTCAACAGTGCCCTCTTCCTGTGTAACAAAGACTTCTGCAGAGGTCAGTACACACACCGTAAATAGCAAACACAATTAACATAAATATTCAAACCGCATTTTTACAAACTACCAGACTCTGTTTTGATACTGTTCTCACCTGATTTCTCTTCTTTGTCTCTCTCTAGTTCTTTTGGAGTTAAAGGAGTTTGTTCACCCATGTCGATTCCAGCCTGTAGAGGAAAACGAACCAAATTACCTGGATCAGGGAAACCTGCTGGACCGCACGCCCACCCCGACCAGTGTGGAGGTGAGACAGAATCGCAGAGAATTCTTTACGATTCTGTCTTGTGTGAAAACTTCTGAGAGTTTCAAGCAAGTGAATGTGCACACTTGCTACCACTATTAAACATATCTAGACAGCCGATGGAGATACTTTAAGATTTCCTCTTGTGTGTAAAGAGACAAGAAAGAGGGGGCGGAGCCATATGATGATTCAAGCTGTTCAGCCATGACCTCAATTTTTAGGCCATGGGTTCCCTCAGGAATTTCCTGTTTCTTTTGTTTTTTTAAAGAGAATTGGTCAAAATTAATTGAAGAAGCTTAACAGTAACATAAATGACACAGTCATACCTCAGTCGTGGATTTTGAAGCCATTGCTAACCCGTCGCTAAATAAGAACTACAACTGTCGTCCATTTTGTCAAGCACGTAGCTTGCATGCTGATGGTAGTTGTAGTCCTAATTAGCATTCTTATAGCAACATGCGTTTTTTTTAAAACGCTAGCTCCAAAATCTACGTTTGAGGTATGACTGTGTGTTATTTCTTTTCTAGAACAAAATGTGAAAGTCTTGAAGTGATTGTCACCACAGTCCTAATTTGACTCCTCTATCGATGCCATTATACAAACCAATAGGAATTTCCTGATTGAACCCCTTGTTCGAAAATATGAATGGTCTTCCAGATTTTTGGACTACAATCTGAAGAGCTCTATAATTGATATGATTTGTATTGCTGTTTAGGATATTTCGCCCGGCAATGTTGAAGAAGCGGAGGAGGCGGAGCCTGACGACGAGTTTAAAGATGCCATAGAGGTCAGAGAAATTATTCTGTCTATCTGTTGTTCTATCTCTCTATTTCCTCTGGATTGTTCTGACATGTTCTCCTACTTCTGCTGTTCGCTTACTCAAGGAGACTCAACTGGTGATGCCGGTAAGTAGCTCCCTCTAGTGGAGTGGAGACCTATAGTATTAACATTAGAATATCAGTCTCATTGAGCACCTTTGATCAGAAATTGCTTGAGTTGAGTAGAGAATTGTGTAGTATGTACTGTATGTAAGTTTCTGATGTCTGACCTCTCCTCTGCTCTCCAAGGATACTCATCTGGTTTTAGTGGTGAGTAATGGAGTAACTAGGAGCATGTTATGTTTGAGTAAATGTTCTCCAAATGTAAATGAGTGAAGAAACGTCCTGGCCTGAGCTGTTTATCTTTGTGTGTTTGTATGTGCTTTTTTGCATTAATGTAACTGAATGCTTGTGCATTGAGGATGTGGAACTGTTTGATTAATGGATTATCTGCCTTTGAATCTCAAGAGTCAATGTCAAGAAACGGCACAAGAACATGTTGGGTCATATTGTGGCCCAATAGCTATCGGAAAACATTCTAGAAGGAAATGAAACTGATTAGTGGAAACACTCGTATGTTTTGCACAAATTACGTTTTTGGGCTGAAATATAATCCGGGCGTGTTCTTGACGTGTTTCATGGTATTCACCTGTACATCTTGAGTGCAGGTTTCAGTCTGTTCAAAAATAAATTCAGATGCATTAAACAGCAAATATGTTAATCAAAGGACAAACAGATTAAGACTAACTGGCATGACTGTTGTAAAACTGTCCGGCCCATGTTTTGAATGTAGGTGTGGCCTGTAGCCTATGTGCTAAGAAAGATTCAGTGGAGACGGCGAGCGCGTAAGGTGCCCACATACACTGTCAATCATGATCTCTGGGTGTTCTAACCACGCCCCCTCATGCCTTTCCTCGCTTGGGTGGTTTCTATTAACAGTAATGTCACAGAAAATGGTTGCTTGGTAACACTTCCTTAAGCTGAGTGTCAATTGTCACTCTGTTTCTTTGTATGAGGCCATGATTTAACTCCAAACTCGTTGTGAAAAAGGATTGGGAATGTTGACTTCATGTGTTTGAGGTGTAGTGAAGACATGGGCTGCGTTCAACACTTTCTTGTACATTTGAATGAGTAGTTCACCCTAAAATGAAACCTCTGTCATCATTTACTCATCCTCATGTCATTCCAAACCCATATGACTTTATTTGAGACTTCAAATTGAGATGTTTTGCTAAATGTCCTTTGGTGGTCTTTGTTGACAGAATTTTCATTTTTGGTGGAGCTGTTCCTTTAAGTAGCGATTTGTACTCTGATTCTTCACTAAAGCCTGTATTTAGAGGGCTTCTAGTCGGATCATGCACAGAAATCCGAGCACTTTTTAACAGTCATCAAATGAATGCAGGAAATGATTCGAGCTCAGCACAACAAACATGGGCTCAGATACACTGATGGAAGTCACATGACCCTCAGGATTCTTGTTTCTGATAACTTCAGTAATTCAGACCCATTAAGCTCAAAGCCCTCTACATACACGGCTGAACACACTGAGAACACCTTCACACACCTTCTTAATGTTGCCTTTACAGCCAAATGACAAGATAAACCAAGTAAAAGAATATTCATTTTGACACAAAGAATTTTGTATATGGGTTAATGCTGGGCTGGACTGGTAATACCGGGCATTTTCCCAGTGGGCCGACGCACTTTGGGGCCGATCAGGGGTGGACTGGCCATGGGGAGAACTGAGCGGGGCGGTGGGTCATCCGCAAAACCGGGGCGAATGGGCCGTGATAAGCTGAAATGAGCCGCCGTGTTATGCAGAACGGACCAAAAAAACCGCGCCGTGACATGCAGAATAGGACAGTGAACACCCACCACCCCACCCCACTTAATTTTTGGGCCAGTTGGTATGTATAAAATCCCGGGCCGATTTCTCTTCCCAGTCCAGCCCTGGGTTAATGGCAAAAAAGTCCAAGATGATTAGGGCTGCCAATCAATTAAAAGATTTGTCATCAATGTAATTATGGTTATGCAACTTAAATAATCAAATTAATCAGATGGATCAATATTTGCTGAAATGGCACCCAAATAAAGATCATTCAATATTTAATAATCAAAAATACTGATCAATGTCATGTATAATAATTCAGATCATTCAAAGATATTACAGTATTGTACAAACTCCGGCTTGGAGACGTAGAAGTCAGTATATTGTTTGGTTTACTTCCATATTATGAAACAACCGTGGTTGCAACATGTTTCGCTTGTTCAGCTTCTCTAGCCATAAACGTCACGTTTTTAGGACGCTGTCAAGTTGCATGCCGTTTGAAACCGCAAGCATCAAAAATGTTGTCTGTACAGCTGAAGATGCGCTTACCGCCCCCTGCTGACTGAGACTCTGAGGCAACACTTTCCGTTTGCAGATAAATACCTTAAAAGAGTGGCGTAATTAATAATGTAATTATTCGCATTGAATAAATGCATTAAATCAACTTCCTTTGCGTCACTATTTTGCATGTATTTTCAAATGTTATACCATTTGACAACCAACCTGGCCATGTCATACAAAAACCAAACTCTCAAAACATCATTGACCCATATATAAATTTGAAGGATTGAATTGGGGTAAAACGAGGGTTGTGTGCCGGGTTCTTTATGTGATGGTAAAGTGAACGGTCTTTTGGTTTTGAGCTGAACATTGAGAGCTCATGGGTTTGGCTTTGTGACCTCTGACCTCTCCTTCTGTTCATGTCACAGTGAATCTGATTGTTGACAGATCTCTTTCTTTCTCTGTTTCTGTGTGTTTTTCTCTGGTAGGACGATGAGGACGTGTCTCCGGGTGTTCCCGAGTTTGACACGGTCTCTGATAACGGACTGTTGAGTCGAAACGAGCCCATCCGCAGTAAAGTGTCCAAACTCACCGAGAAACTACGCAAGCGTGTTCCTTCCAACAACACCGGTCACTTTAGATCTCTTATCCTATTCACTTTCTACATATCCCTCTATTCTTGTATTTATAACCACATTTCCTCTTCTTCCCCCACAGGAAACTGTGTCCAGTGTAATTCAGCATTTTCTGTTTTAAAGAAAAGGGTACGCTTCTAATCTTTATTTAGTGTGTGTGTGTGTGTGTGTGTGTGTGTGTGTGTGTGTGTGTGTGTGTGAGAGAGGGAGTGAGAGAGGGAGTGAGAGAGGGAGTGAGAGAGGGAGTGAGAGAGAGTGAGTGAGTGAGTAAGAGAGAGAGAGAGGGAGTGAGAGTGTGTGTGTGTGAGAGAGAGAGGGAGTGAGAGTGTGTGTGTGTGAGAGAGAGAGAGAGAGAGAGAGAGTGAGAGTGAGAGTGTGTGTTCGAGTGTGTGTGTGTGAGAGAGAGAGGGAGTGAGAGTGTGTGTGTGTGAGAGAGAGAGTGAGAGAGTGTGTGTGAGTGTGTGTGTGTGAGAGAGAGAGAGAGAGAGTGTGTGTGTGTGTGTGAGTGTGTGAGAGAGAGAGAGAGAGAGTGAGAGTGTGTGTTCGAGTGTGTGTGTGTGAGAGAGAGAGTGAGAGAGTGTGTGTGAGTGTGTGAGTGTGTGAGAGAGAGAGAGAGAGAGTGTGTGTGTGTGTGTGAGTGTGTGTGTGTGTGTGTGTGTGTGTGAGCATGTATTTATCACTTTGTGGGTACCAAATGTCCCCATAAGGATAGTAAAACCCGAAATGTTTGACCTTGTGGGGACATTTTGTCGGTCCCCATGAGGAAAACAGCTTATAAATCATACTAAATTATGTTTTTTGAAAATGTAAAAATGCAGAAAGTTTTCTGTGAG